>NC_086447.1:103847077-103869577 GCF_028390025.1 Pseudophryne corroboree | reverse complement strand
ATCTCCTGGTTAAGGTGGAACGAAGAATCCACCTTCGGTAAATATCCGCGACGAGTCCTAAGAACCGCCCAGTCACGGTGAAATATCAGATATGGGGAACTACAGGACAAGGCACCCAAATCCGACACTCTTCTTGCTGAAGCAATAGCCAGCAGAAACACCATCTTAAGGGAAAGCCACTTAAGATCAGCTGAACCAAGAGGTTCAAACGGAGACTCTTGCAACGCCTCCAAAACCACCGACAAGTCCCAAGGAGCCACAGGCGGGACATAGGTGAGTAAAGGTATGCACATCAGGTAAGGTCACAATTTTTCTCTGAAACCACACTGACAAGGCAGAAATATGAACCTTGAGGGAGGCCAGACGCAGGCCTAAGTCCAGGCCCTGCTGAAGAAAAGCCAACAACTTGGCTATACTAAACTTGGAAGTATCATAATTGTTAGATGAGCACCAAACAAAGTAAGAATGCCAGACCCTATAGTAAATCTGAGCAGAAGCCGGTTTCCGGGCCCGCCACATAGTTTGAATGACCACCTTAGAAAACCCTTCAGCCCTCAAGACGGAAGCTTCAAGAGCCACGCTGTCAAAGACAGCCGGGCTAGGTCCTGGTAGACACAGGGGCCCTGAACGAGGAGGTCTGGGTGTTGTGGAAGTAGAATTGGACGCTCTGACGATAGACCCTGCAGGTCTGAGAACCAGTGCCTTCTGAGCCACGCCGGAGCTATGAGAAGCAGAATTCCTCTTTCTTGCTTGAACTTCCGAATTACCCTGGGCAGGAGTGACACCGGAGGGAACACGTATGGCAGCCGAAACCTCCACGGCACCACCAGCGCATCCACGAATGCTGCTTGAGGATCCCTTGTCCTTGCTCCGAAGATCGGAACCTTGTGATTGTGTCGAGACGCCATCAGATCTACGTCTGGAAGGCCCCACCTTTCCACTAGGAGTTGAAACACTTCTGGATGGAGGCCCCACTCGCCGGCATGTACATCCTGACGACTAAGAAAGTCCGCTTCCCAATTCAGGACTCCCGGAATGAAGATTGCCGATATGGCCGGTAGATGGCGTTCCGCCCAATGTAGAATCCGTTAGACTTCCTTCATTGCCAGACGACTTCGAGTGCCGCCTTGATGATTTATGTAAGCCACTGTGGTGGCGTTGTCCAACTGTACTTGAACAGGACGGTTCTGAATTAAATGCTGGGCTAGGTTCAATGCATTGAAGACCGCCCGCAATTCCAGAATGTTGATCGAGAGGAGGGACTCCTCCTTGGTCCACCGACCCTGAAGGGAGTGTTGCTCCAGCACCACACCCCAACCTCTTAGACTGGCATCTGTCGTCAACAGGTCCCAGTTGGATATCCAGAAGGGACGGCCCCTGCACAATTGTTGGTCCTGGAGCCACCAGAGCAGCGACAGACGGACCTCCGGAGTCAATGAAATCATGTGAGACCTGATCCGGTGAGGCAGGCCGTCCCACTTGGCTAGAATCAGCTTCTGGAGGGGGCGAGAATGGAAATGAGCATACTCCACCATGTCGAATGCTAACACCATGAGGCCCAGCACCTGCATCGCCGAATGTATCGACACTTGCGGACGAGAAAGGAAGCAACGAATCCTGTCCTGAAGCTTCAGGACTTTCTCCTGAGACAAGAACAACCTCTGGTTGTGAGTGTCCAATAGCGCTCCCAGGTGCACCATCCTCTGAGCAGGGACCAGGGAGGATTTCTTCCAGTTGATGAGCCACCTGTGGGCTTGTAGAAACCGGACAGTCATATCCAGATGACATAGGAGAAGTTCTGGGGAATTTGCCTGGATTAACAAGTCGTCCCGATACGGCAGTATCCTGACCCCTTGACGGCGGAGTACCACCGTCATCACCGCCATGACTTTGGTGAAGACTCGTGGAGCCGTTGTTAAACAAAAAGGTAATGCCCGAAACTGGTAATCGAGGTTGCCAATAGCGAACCTCAAATATTGCTGATGTGACGCTGCTATAGGAATATGCAGGTAAGCATCCTGTATGTCCAGGTAGACCATGTAGTCCCCAGGTTCCAAGGCCAGAACTATAGAGTGAAGGGTTTCCATACGGAACTTGGAAACCTTCACAAACCTGTTCAATGCCTTGAGGTTGAGAATGGGCTGGGAGGACCCATTCGGTTTCGGGACTAGAAACAGCAGAGAATAGTACCCCCGGCCCCTCTGCGCAAGAGGCACCTGTACAATGACTCCTGTATCCAGGAGGGTCTGTACCACCGAATGTAGAGTGTTGCCTTTGTCTGGTCCAAATCGATGAGGGGGTCGGTTTTTGAAGGCTATGGCGTAACCTCGAGTGACGACTTCCCGTACCCAGGCATCTGAAGTGGTCTTCAACCATTCCTGGGTATACCCTAGACGCCGGCCCCCCACCCTGGGATCCCCCAGGGGGAGGCCCGCCCCGTCATGTGGCAGGCTTATCGGTCTTGGAAGCTGGCTGACGGGCAGCCCAGGCTCTTTTGGGCTTTGGCTTAGCAGGTTTGGAAGTGTGGGCCTGCTTGTTGTACACCTGACCTTTTGCTTTACCTGAAGGACGAAAGGGGCGAAAGGAAGTACCTTTAGCCTTTGACACAGAAGGAGTGGTACTTGGCAGACAGGCAGTTTTGGCAGTAGCCAAGTCAGCCACAATCTTATTTAAGTCCTCCCCAAACGGAATATCTCCCTTGAAAAAGAGTACCTCCAGGGTTTTTCTAGAGTCCAGATCCACAGACTAGGATCTCAGCCACAATATCCGGCGAGCCAGGACTGACGTAGTAGAGGCCTTGGCTGCTAGGATACCGGCATCAGAAGCCGCCTCTTTAATATAGCGAGAAGCTGTGACAATATATGACAAGCATTGTCTAGCATGGTCAGAAGAGATTTCAGCTTCTAACTCCAAGGCCCATGCTTCAATAGCCTCTGCAGCCCATGTTGCTGCAATAGTGGGCCTTTGTGCAGCACCTGTGAGGGTGCAAATCGCTTTCAGACAACCCTCCACACGTTTATCCGTAGGCTCTTTTAGAGACGTGACGGTAGTGACAGGTAGAGCTGAGGAAACCACCATCCTAGCCACATGTGAGTCTACTGGAGGAGGCGTTTCCCAATTCTTAGACAGCTCTGGTGTGAGGGGATAGCGAGCCAGCATCTTCTTTTGAGGCACAAACTTCGTACCCGGGTTTTCCCAGGGTTCCTGACGTATATTCACTAGGTGGTTAGAGTGAGGTAAAACTTGTTTAACCACCTTCTGACTCTTGAACCTATCTGGTTTCTTAGGAGGGACGGATGGCTCGGGATCATCCGTAATCTGTAGAATTAACTTAATAGCCTCCGAAAGGAACATCCACATGTGAATTACCCTCCCCATCAGCCGTATCTGAGTCAGAACCTGTGGGGTCAGTGTAAGTGCCGTCTTCATCAGACGAGGTGTCAGTGACAGCAGTGGATTGTGAGGAGACAAGCGCTCGCTTAGAGGACCCCTTGGGCTTAGGCGAGCGATGGTCAGACTTTTTAGTAGTCAGGGACTGGTCCAACTTCTTCAATTGAGCAGATAAATCGTCCGCCCACGGCAGGTTAGCTGCAGGGACCACAAACGGTTGTACCGGCATAGGGGGTCCCATAGGGGGTGTTAGTTTAATAACTAGCGTATGTAGAAGCGTGGAAAAAGCGGCCCACGGTGGGTCATTATGTACCTCTGTTGCCACAGTCCCACTGGGGGGCAAGGAGCCCCCAGAACCAGAGCCCACAGCTGCTATATTCTCCTCATAGGGATCTGTGGCTTCAGCAACACCGGCAGTGTGTTCAGCCCCAGAACCGTTACCCTCAGAAGCAGACATGATATAACTTGCAGTATCAGGTAACACAGTACAATTGGCAGCAGCACAATGCCTCTTACCCAAACCCCTGCGCAGTGTAGTCAGCACTAGCAGAGATAAAGGAGAGATATGGTGACTAAATCACTGAGAAAAATACGTATTAAAGTATATCTTTGTGAAAATCCTATATCAATATAAAAACCTGACGCACCAAGCCCCCTCAGATTACAGAATATAGGGATAGCAAGTTGAGTGAAAGACACGAAATGGACACCACTCAGCTATCTAATGCACACACAGATAGTCACAGTTTGTACAATGCAGAGGTTATTACTAAAATAATACTGCACTGGACTAGCTTTTATATATATATATATATATATATATATATATAGCTATATAGTCAATAGATATAACACTGCACAGTAAGAACTGGTGAACTGGATGTATATCACAGGGTAATTGTACTAGAAAACCCTGACTAAATGCACTCTTTCTTAACTAGCACCGTCTAAAAAGGCAGGTAGAATACTTAAGTGTCATGTAAAGTCACAGCACTGACAACCAGGCGGCTTTACACAGGAGGATTTGCCCAAGCAGTCCCAGGAACAGTGAAGCTGAGAGATAATGGCGCCCAGACACTGACAGGGAGTGAGAGAGAGACAGATATGCAGCTTCAGGGCGGGAACATTTGTGGGAAATGGCGCCCTGGGGCTGGGGGAGGGGCTTCAGGTCTAAGCCTTATCCCCCTGCTGGCAAAACCACCGGGTACTGTGGGCTACTGAAAATGGTTTAGAGAGAAAACCTGACCTGCACCTATGCCCTGGTGATCTAGTGGGATCGCCTGTACTGCCACAGTGTCCACCGCCAGCGCGCAGCCCACCTCCCACTGACCGCGCCGGATCGCGATAAAGACCGACACTTACCACCTCCCGAAGTGCGGCCACGCGATCCCGGAGAGCCCCCGTCGTGTGTGCCTGACATGAAGAAAACCGGAGCCTCCTGCTGTAGTTACCCGGCAACCAGGGCTCGGGAGTGTACAGCGCCGGAGAGCTGGAGCTGCAGCAGTGAATGTCACAAGACATTTACACACTGCTGCTGCCCTTGTAGTCTTCACTTTTTTCTTCAAAAAAAGCTCTTCTTAGGGCTGCCTGGAGCAGCCCCTCTGTTATGTGCCTGCTTACTGCAGCACCAACTACAAAACTGAGCTCCTGTGCAGGGAGGCGGGGTTATAGAGGAGGCGGCGCTGTGCATTCTGGGAACAGTCAAAGCTTTGAGCCTGTTGGTGCCTCGGATCAAGATCCTACTCTACACCCCAATGTCTATCCTTGTGGAGCCCAATGTACCCCGCAGCAGAAATATATATATATATCTATATATATATCTATATACGGTATATCTATATAGAAATATATATAGATCCATATATATATATATTACTAACACTAATGGCAATGTATGGATTTACGTATTATCGAATATTTATATAGAATTTATAAGACACAGTGCTGTGTCTGTCACTCACAGTTACAGTTCTCAGCTCAGTGTCGCAGCCTAGCAGACAAGCTCCCAACGAGGTGACAGCCCTGCTGCTGATTCTTACAACTGAGCTGAGCTGCACCACTTCTTACACCCATGGGCCATGCCCAGCCAGCTGCATGCCTGCCCATTCCAGTCCCTGCCCACCTCCCGGAACTTGCTGATTCTGAAGAGTCATTCCAGAGCCGGCTGCAGAGATTGAATCGCGAGATGATATCATCCCGCGAGATCCTAGCAGCGGTGCAGCAGGTGACACACACATATATACCCCCCCTCCCGGGGGCCCTACCCGCTGGTCGCACGCCTGCCCACTGATTTATAATAAAGGCAAAAAAAATTATCACACCAAAAAAAATGGCTACTGGTGTGCTCTGTCCTGGGCCCCCTGGCGTGCCTGGGCCCGGGTAATCTGTATCCCCTCCCCCCCCCCCTCTCTCAACACCACTGCTCACCCCTCTGCTGCCCCGCTAGCACATTTAAAAAAAAAATTTAGCTTTTTTATTTTTTTCTGTGAGTAGAGCATCATAGCTGCTAGGTCGGACAGGACGCTTAGGATGAAGAAGAGCAACATTACCTTCACACCGCTGCAGAACTTGGATCACTTGGGGTCCACGCAGGGCTTGCAGCCGGGCTCTGTGCCGGGGATGGCGGCTGCTCGGGCAGGAAGCAGCAGCGCTACCTAGTGTGGGACTTCCTGTTACAAGACAGAAGGGAGCGGGGGCGGAGCGCGTGGGGTAGGCACTAGGCAGTGTGCCCTGTGCTGCCTACAATCAGTACACATACAGTGGGATTGCGAACGGTGCGCCCTCACTGCAAATGCGCGGTGGGCAATGCACCGTTCGCACACACCTAGGTACGGCCCTGGTGTGTGCAGTCTCTTCGCAGCCCAGGACTTACTCCTACAGTGCGATCAGAAGAGGCTGATAGGGGCCGGAGCTGACATCAAACACCCTCCCTGAAAACGTTTGGGCACGTATGCATTTTACCGGACACTCCCAATAAACGGTCAGTTACCACCCACAAATGGCCTCTTCCTGTCAATCACCTTGTAAACGCCCGTGCGATTAAATTTTTCGCACCACTCCGTCACTGACCAGGCGATGGCCTTTATTGTTGTCCGACGGGCGTGCGCATTGCGGTGCATACACATGCGCAGTTATGACCTGATCACCCACTGTGCGAAAACCCACAGCAGCGATCAGGTTTGAGTCACCCCCTCAGTCTATGTAGCAGACTAGTTTGTGATTGGCTGGTGATGTCACAGTGAGTGCAGCGCAATCACACAGACTATGTAGAAGGTTACTGTGATTGGATGGTGATGTCACAAGTTGAGCTCAGTACAGTCTATGTAGCAGGTTAGTGTATGATTGGATGGTGATGTCACAGAGTGAGAACAGCGGTCAGTGGAATCCATTTGGTGGAAAGGCGAAATTTAAGAACAAATACAGTAGGGGTACTCATAGGAGCATGCTGGATTTGTACCTACCAGGCCCGAATTGGGCATCACCACCGTTGGGGTTCCCCGGTGGGCCGATCGGTGTGTGGGGCCACCTGTCATATGTGGCCCCGCGCTCCTACGTGTCACACGCTGGATGACTCAATAATATAGTCTGGTGTCTGCCACAGCCACTGGCCCCTATTGGGAGAACAGGTCCCGCCCCCGGCTGTCAGTAGAAGGTCCGCGGGAGAGGTATGAGTCTGACCTCTTCCTGCACTGCGCTCTTTATCAGAGCCGGCCCTAGCCAATAGGCAATATTGCCCTAGGACAGGCGGCATTTACAAAGCGCTGGGCCTGCCACAGTGTGAAGACAGCTGCAGCGTGCAAGCTGTTCAAAGTGAAACTAAAGAGAGAGGAGTCCGATCAGGGGGCGGGGCTACACAGTTCTGTGTGTAGTCACTGCCTGTTGATGGGCAATGGGGGAAACTGAAGGGAGGATCAAAGCTGCCAGTATGTACTACAGTCTGCTGCCAGGTGATGTGTAAAGGTAAGGAGAGGGCACCATCTATAATGTGTATTTAGTGTATAAGTGTGTGGCTGTGTGTGTCTTTATGTGTATAAGACTGTGTGACTGTGTATGTATGTATGTAAGTAAGTGTGTGGCTGTGTGTATACAAGTGTGTGACTGTGTGTATATATGTATGACTGTGTGTATATATGTGTAAAAGTGTGTGACTGTGTATATATGTGTATAAGTGTGTGACTGTATATATGTGTATAAGTGTGTGGCTGTGTATATATGTGTATAAGTGTGTAACTGTGTGTATATATGTGTAAAATACCCCTTTTCCATCTACACGATGCGGGTCGTAGCCGGGAGCCTGACACGGGTGCTACCCGGCTGCGACCCGCATTGGCCTCTTTCCTATCAGCAGTCCGGCAATATGCCAGGATGGTGACTGGCAGTCACCATCCCGGCATATTGCCGGGTTGGTGACGCTGCTGGTGATGCGGCAGGGGCGGCGCTGAGAGATCACATGATCTCCCAGCGCCGCCCTTCCATACAGTGTAAACGGGAGCCGTGTCGCATCGACACGGCTTCCGTTTACAGCTTACCCGGATCATTCCCTTGTCCTACCCAGGTAGCTACCCGGGTAGGATTCCCGGGTCACTTGATCCGGGTTTTTCCTGAGGGAGCCGTTTCCACTAGCAAAAAACACGGGTAAATGCGCGCCACACTGCATTTACCCGTGTTTTTTGAGCTAGTGGAAAAGGGGTATAAGTGTGTGACTGTGTATATATGTATAAGTGCGTGTGACTGTGTATATATGTGTATAAGTGTATGGCTGTATGTATATATGTGTGACTGTGTATATATGTGTATAAGTGTGTGACTGTGTGTATATATGTGTGACTGTGTGCATACATGTGTGGCTGTGTGTATACATGTGTATACATGTGTGGCTGTGTGTATACGTGTGTGGCTGCGTGTATATATGTGAATAAATGTGACTGTATATATGTGTATAAGTGTGTGGCAGTATGTATATATGTGTATAAATGTGGCTGTATGTATATATGTGTATTAGCAAGTGTGGGAGTGCTGGCGCGACCCACTCCACCCCACCGCTGCCGTTCCGGAGCCGCCCACCCCCACCCCCGGCCGCCGCATTAACAGGCGGGCCCACGTGCTGTGGCGCGTCATCACTGGGTGACGCGGCGGGCCAATGAGGACCTGCCGCGTCACCTATCCCAGAGGGCCACGCGGTGGGGCTTTTAAACGCCCGCACGTGGCGGGAACAAAGAAGAGCTGGACGGCGAGCGGCGTCACGGGACTCAGACGGAGGACATCGGCGCGGTCAGCGGAGACGGCCTTGCGGAGACCCCGGGACTGGAGTTGGAGATCCGGACGTCGATGGACCAGGTAAGCCCTCAGGGAGGCCCCTTTTGCTTCCACAGGTGGCACCGTGTTCGTTCCGGTTCCCACTGCACCACCAACGCCGGCGCTAGGCCGAGGCCCTATTGCTCCCCACAGTTAGGCAGGCCCAAGGCCTGAGCAGCAGGGCGCTAGCCCCCCCCCCCCATCGTTCCCCACAGGCAGGCCCAAGGCCTGAGCAGCAGGGCGCTAGGCCCCCCATTGTTCCCCACAGTTAGGCAGGCCCAAGGCCTGAGCAGCAGGGCGCTAGGCCCCCCATTGTTCCCCACAGTTAGGCAGGCCCAAGGCCTGAGCAGCAGGGCGCTAGGCCCCCCCCCCATCGTTCCCCACAGTTAGGCAGGCCCAAGGCCTGAGCAGCAGAGCGCTAGGCCCCCAATTGTTCCCCACAGTCAGGCAGGCCCAAGGCCTGAGCTGCAGAGGGCGCTAGGCCCACCATCGTTTCAGCGCATTGTTTCTTATTGTACCTTTGGGTTTGTTATTATTGTACACCACTCCGTGTTTGTTATTATTGTACACCATTCACTTCTTCACACACTGTTCCACATTGTCTTGCGGATGCGCTGACATTGAGCGCTGTCGTGTACCATTCATATTGCGATGTGCATTGCTCGCGACTGCTCACAGCCTTCCAACCGGTAGGTTCCCATTGAGAGTAGGGTATTGTTTCGGGGTTGTTGTTGTTCGAAGTTTGTTCCAGGTGCCGAGACCAAGACCTCTGGCTATCAAGGGGACAAGCATACACCCAGTGAGGATAATCTGTGTCGAGTCTGTTTGCTGTGTCGTACGTGACCCCTACCCCTGCTTCGTAGGGCGTTTCCGTCCGGGTTGCACCCACCGTGCCTCGCACGCGGGTGTAACCAGTCTGAGCCACAAGTGCCAATGATGACCATCCTTTAGTCCGGCGCGCGTCGGCCCGATTGACTTTCCCCAGTCCCCTGCCGGAGACTCAGCGCAGCTGCCCTTCTCTTTCAGACGGGAGTGCAGCCGGCAGAGAGCGAGAGGTCCGGGACCGTCACCGACCCGAAGGTGTGAGTCAGTGGCAGGCGTCTCGTCCCACCCGCCAGGTCTCTTACACATGTGACTGTATGTATGTGTATAGTATACTGTATGTGACCGTATTTATATATGTATAAGTGTGTGGCTGTATGTGTGTTGCTCCTTGAACTGTATGTGATTGACTGTACATATGTATGGGACAATGTGTGTGACAGTGTGTGTGTTTGTGTGAGACTGTATACATTTTTGTACTGTATGTAACTACATGTATGTGTATAAGTATGTGACTATATATGTGATGCACTTGCAGTCAACCCACCGGCACCTGTCACAGGGAGAGTGACCTGGCGGAGAATATCCAATTGCATGACGTTGTCCGTCTTGCGAGACATAGGCTGCTCAGTGGAGCTTCAACAGGAGTCAGCCCGAAGCACTCTACTACTCCTCCTCCTCCTCCTCCTGGTCAGCGGACTCTTCAGACAGATCACTGCAGCCGGGTACCGGGATGGGGAGAGGATAGGTGGGGAGAGCACCCCCAGAGGGGAGCAGCAGCGCAGAGCACTGATTCCCCGGAGGGTGTAACACACATCCACCATGTCACACTGCTCTTGCATCTCTTCAACCCACGCTGCAGCTCTCCCTTTGTGACCTCTTATTTCTGCAGTCTGTTCTCTATATAGCTCTGTGCTCCAAGCTATCGTTCCTGTTTGTCTTCTATTATTCCTGATCTCTGACTGCTGTCTGTCACTGTCTGTTCCTCTGTCTCTATTTCTCTGTGCGTACACACCTCTGTACCAGTGTCGGACTGGGGCATGAAGGGCCCACCGGGGGGATGCAGTGATAGGGGCCCATACTTAGGGGTGTGTTGAAATACACAATAATTTAGTGCAGTGTAATGCAACATATCTACCACGTATAATAGAAGGGCACAGTCTGGAACCTGATCCCTAGAGGAAGGAGTGGGCCCTCAGGCAGTGGGGCCTACCGGTGGTTTCCCTGGTACCCCTGTGGGCCAGTCCGACCTTGCTCTGTACTATATTCTCCCTGTACTCTACACTCTCATTATCTGTCCTGTCTACGTTATCAGCCAATAATGCAATACAGCTTCCCCCTCTCCCTGGCACCCCAATATTCTGCCCTGTCCTGTAACCCCCCTGCAGAATTACATTCAGAATCAGAATCAGAATCAGCTTTATTGGCCAGGTATACTTGCGTATACTAGGAATTTGTTTTCGGTTTACAGTGCAGCAGACACAAAGGGAACAAGTAAACAGGAAGGGGGGACATGTGCAGTCTTCAGATAAAGGAACCATAGGGAACAGAGTGATCATCATTACATGCAGAGAAATAGAGCAGAGCGACTGGGCGGTCTACCAGGGGGTCGGATGGTCAGGAGTTCAGCAGGTGGACTGCTTGAGGAAAGAAGCTTTTGAGGCTTCTGTTGGATCTGGCGGAGATGGCCCTGTATCGTCTGCCAGATGGCAGCAGGTTGAGCATGCCATGACTAGGGTGAAGCGGGTCCTTAACGATTCTAGTTGCCCGTTTTTTTGGCTCTGGACAGATACAGATCATGGACAGGGGGAAGGTCCGCTCCGATGATCTTCTCAGCTGACCTTACCACTCTTTGGAGCCTGCGTTTATCTCTCTCACTGGCGGAACTATACCAGACGATTATCGAGGAGCACAGCACAGATTCTACGATTGCGGAGTAGAAGAGGAGCAGGAGCTTCTGTGGGATATTGAATTTCTTAAGTTGCCTTAGGAAGAACAGCCTCTGCTGCACCTTTCCAATGATGGCTTTGCATTGAGCCCCCATTTGAGATCTCGGGAGATTGTGGTCCCCAGGAACTTGAAGGAGTCCACTAGCGACACTACGCTGTCGGCTATGATTAGTGGGGGAACTTCATCTGGCTTCTTCCTAAAGTCCACTACCATCTCAACAGTTTTGAGTGGGTTGAGCTCGAGGTTGTTGCAGCTACACCACCGGGCCAGCCGGTCCACTTCCTGTCTGTACGCCGATTAGTTCCCATCTTTTATGAGGCCGATGACGGTGGTGTCATCAGCAAATTTTATGATCTTAACTGACTGCGACTCGGAGGAGCAGTCGTTGGTATACAGAGAGAAGAGCAGGGGTGAGAGGACACAGCCCTGAGGGGCCCCAGTACTGATGGACATTGCTTCGGAGGAGAATTCTCCCGCTTTGACCACCTGTTTTCTATCTGTCAGAAAGTCAACAATCCAGGAACAGGTAGCTTCTGGTACCCCTTGGCGGAGAAGTTTGGGGTAGAGAATGCTGGGGACGATTGTGTTGAAGGCTGAGCTGAAGTCGACAAACAGGACCCTCGAATAAGTACCGGGCGCATCCAGATGCTGCAGAATGTAGTGCAGGCCCAGGTTGACAGCGTCCTCAACGCACTGATTCGCTCGATAGGCGAACTGAAGGGGGTCTAATTGGGGGCCGGTCACAACTTTTAGGTGGTTCAGTACCAGGCGCTCGAACACTTTCATGACGTCAGTGCTATCGGCCTGTAGTAATTTAGGCTTGTGATGGTAGGTTTCCTTGGGACCGGAACAAGTTGTAGCGATTTGTTGAATATGCTGGCGAATATGGGGGCAAGCTGACCAGCGCATGATCTCAGGGCGGAGGGCGACACTCCATCAGGACCCGGAGCCTTCCTGGGATTGACCCTCTTGAGCATCTCCTCCACCTCCTCGCTGGCAATCTGCAATACCTGGGGTCGGCAACCGGAGGGGAGATCAGTAGGGGGGAGGTGGTTTGTTTCGCAGGGGTCGTTTTTGTCAAACCTGCAATAAAAGAGGTTCAGCTCATCTGTTAGCTCCTGGTGCATGGCAGAGTGCTTTGGTGGTTTCTTGTAGTTGGTGATGGCCTGCAATCCTTTCCAAACGGATACGGGGTCGTTGGTTGAGAGATCGTTTTCCAGCTTGTCCGAGAACTGCTTTTTAGCCAGCCTGATTCCTTTCGTTAGTGAGTTCCTAGCGTGGTTGAATAGTGCTCTGTCGGCACTGCTGTATGCCTTCTCTTTGGCCCGGCGAAGATGCCTGAGCTGGGCGTTGAACCATGGTTTGTTGTTGTTGTAGGTGCGATAGGTCTTGGTAGGAACACACGTGTCCTCACAGAATCTGATATAGGATGTTATGGTATCAGTCAGGTCATTCAGATCGGTTGCTGAAGCTTCGAAGACCTCCCAGTCCGTGCAGTCGAAGCAGGCCTGGAGCTCCAGCTTAGCCTCGTTGGTCCATTTCTTGACCGTTCTGACCACAGGCTTAGCCGCCTTCAGCTTCTGTGTATATGTGGGGAGAAGGTGTACAAGGCAGTGGTCAGATAGACCAAGAGCGGCACCAGGGTTTCACTGGAAGGCAGACTTGAGGGTGGTGTAGCAGTGGTCCAGGATGCGACCTTCCCTGGTGGGGCACGTCACTTGTTGTTTGAACTTGGGTAGTTCCTGACTTAGGTTTGTCCTGTTGAAGTCGCCCAGCACGAGAAGCAAAGAGTCCGGGTGCTTTTGCTCTATGTTCGATATGCAGGCGGTCAGGTGAGGCAGGGCTTCATTAGCGCAGGCTTGCGGGGGGATGTACACTCCCACGAGGACTATTGAGGCAAATTCCCGGGGGGAGTAGAAGGGGTTGCAGTTGATACATAGCATCTCCAGGTGCTCCACATACTATTGTCACAGCACTATGCTGCTTCAACCCTCACAATGAAGCCTTACATCCCAGTACTGTGTCCTTACCCCACTAACCCTGCACCCACAACTCCCACTACTGTGTCTTTACCCCACTAACCCTGCACCCACAACTCCCACTACTGTGTCCTTACCCCACTAACCCTGCACCCACAACTCCCACTACTGTGTCCTTACCCCACTAACCCTGCACCCACAACTCCCACTACTGTGTCCTGACCCCACTAACCCTGCACCCACAACTCCCACTACTGTGTCTTTACCCCACTAACCCTGCACCCACAACTCCCACTACTGTGTCCTTACACCACTAACCCTGCACCCACAACTCCCACTACTGTGTCTTTACCCCACTAACCCTGCACCCACAACTCCCACTACTGTGTCCTTACCCCACTAACCCTGCACCCACAACTCCCACTACTGTGTCCTTACCCCACTAACCCTGCACCCACAACTCCCACTACTGTGTCCTTACCCCACTAACCCTGCACCCACTACTCCCACTACTGTGTCCTTACCCCACTAACCCTGCACCCACAACTCCCACTACTGTGTCCTTACCCCACTAACCCTGCACCCACAACTCCCACTACTGTGTCCTTACCCCACTAACCCTGCACCCACAACTCCCACTACTGTGTCCTTACCCCACTAACCCTGCACCCACAACTCCCACTACTGTGTCCTTGCCCCACTAACCCTGCACCCACAACTCCCACTACTGTGTCCTTACTCCACTAACCCTGCACCCACAACTCCCACTATTGTGTCCTTACCCCACTAACCCTGCACCCACAACTCCCACTACTGTGTCCTTACCCCACTAACCCTGCACCCACAACTCCCATTACTGTGTCCTTACCACACTAACCCTGCACCCACAACTCCCACTACTGTGTCCTTACCCCACTAACCCTGCACCCACTACTCCCACTACTGTGTCCTTACCCCACTAACCCTGCACCCACTACTCCCACTACTGTGTCCTTACCCCACTAACCCTGCACCCACAACTCCCACTACTGTGTCCTTACCCCACTAACTCTGCACCCACAACTCCCACTACTGTGTCCTTACCCCACTAACCCTGCACCCACAACTCCCACTACTGTGTCCTTACCCCACTAACCCTGCACCCACTACTCCCACTACTGTGTCCTTACCCTACTAACCCTGCACCCACAACTCCCACTACTGTGTCCTTACCCCACTAACCCTGCACCCACAACTCCCACTACTGTGTCCTTACCCCACTAACCCTGCACCCACAACTCCCACTACTGTGTCCTTACCCCACTAACCCTGCACCCACAACTCCCACTACTGTGTCCTTACTCCACTAACCCTGCACCCACAACTCCCACTACTGTGTCCTTACTCCACTAACCCTGCACCCACAACTCCCACTACTGTGTCCTTACCCCACTAACCCTGCACCCACAACTCCCACTACTGTGTCCTTACCCCACTAACCCTGCACCCACAACTCCCACTACTGTGTCCTTAACCCACTAACCCTGCACCCACAACTCCCACTACTGTGTCCTAACCCCACTAACCATGCACCCACAACTCCCACTACTGTGTCCTTACCCCACTAACCCTGCACCCACAACTCCCACTACTGTGTCCTTACTCCACTAACCCTGCACCCACAACTCCCACTACTGTGTCCTTACCCCACTAACCCTGCACCCACAACTCCCACTACTGTGTCTTTACCCCACTAACCCTGCACCCACAACTCCCACTACTGTGTCCTTACCCCACTAACCCTGCACCCACAACTCCCACTACTGTGTACTTACTCCACTAACCCTGCACCCACAACTCCCACTACTGTGTCCTTACTCCACTAACCCTGCACCCACAACTCCCACTACTGTGTCCTTACCCCACTAACCCTGCACCCACAACTCCCACTACTGTGTCCTTACCCCACTAACCCTGCACCCACAACTCCCACTACTGTGTCCTTACCCCACTAACCCTGCACCCACAACTCCCACTACTGTGTCCTTACCCCACTAACCCTGCACCCACAACTCCCACTACTGTGTCCTTACCCCACTAACCCTGCACCCACAACTCCCACTACTGTGTCCTTACCCCACTAACCTTGCACCCACAACTCCCACTACTGTGTCCTTACCCCACTAACCCTGCACCCACAACTCCCACTACTGTGTCCTTACCCCACTAACCCTGCACCCACAACTCCCACTACTGTGTCCTTACTCCACTAACCCTGCACCCACAACTCCCACTACTGTGTCTTTACCCCACTAACCCTGCACCCACAACTCCCACTACTGTGTCCTTACCCCACTAACCCTGCACCCACAACTCCCACTACTGTGTCCTTACCCCACTAACCCTGCACCCACAACTCCTACTACTGTGTCCTTACCCCACTAACCCTGCACCCACAACTCTTACTACTGTGTCCTTACCCCACTAACCCTGCACCCACAACTCCCACTACTGTGTCCTTACCCCACTAACCCTGCACCCACAACTCCTACTACTGTGTCCTTACCCCACTAACCCTGCACCCACAACTCCCACTACTGTGTCCTTACCCCACTAACCCTGCACCCACAACTCCTACTACTGTGTCCTTACCCCACTAACCCTGCACCCACAACTCTTACTACTGTGTCCTTACCCCACTAACCCTGCACCCACAACTCCCACTACTGTGTCCTTACCCCACTAATCCTGCACCCACAACTCCCACTACTGTGTCCTTACCCCACAAACCCTGCACCCACAACTCCCACTACTGTGTCCTTACCCCACAAACCCTGCACCCACAACTCCTACTACTGTGTCCTTACCCCACAAACCCTGCACCCACTACTGTGTCCTTACCCCACTAACCCTGCACCCACAACTCCCACTACTGTGTCCATGCTTCACAAACCCTGCACTCACTATTCCCACTACTGTGTCCTTACCCCACTAACCCTGCACCCACAACTCCCACAACTGTGTCCTTACCCCACAAACCCTGCACCCACAACTCCCACTACTGTGTCCTTACCCCACAAACCCTGCACCCACTATTCCCACTACTGTGTCCTTACCCCACTAACCCTGCACCCACAACTCCCACTACTTTGTCCTTACCCCACAAACCCTGCACCCACAACTCCCACTACTGTGTCCTTACCCCACAAACCCTGCACCCACTATTCCCACTACTGTGCTTCTATCCCTAACCATGCACTCTATACTATACCCTTACCCCCTAGCTCCACCTTACTACTATATGCTTATCCCCCTAATGCCCTTCCACGAGACTGCAACTTTTCTTTGTGGCGCCATGCCGCTATTTCATGTGCATGCGCAAAAGCTCCCAAATAAGAGGGGGGGGGGCCACCAGACAAAATGTTGCCTGGGGCATTAAAGTGGTCAGGGCTGGCCCTGCTGTTTATGTGCAGACAGAAGCAGCGCTGTAGACTTTACAGCAGCAGGTAGCGCAGAGAGTCTGCTCCCCGTGAGCTCCGCCCCTCCTGTTGCAGTGCGTGAAGGGGGTCTTCCAGGTAATGGGAGAGCGCTTCTGCTCAGCATAGGGGAGAAGTAATGTATGTATATTCCAGCATACCCAGGCTGATATAACCTGTATCTACATGATGTGACTGTCACTTGTGAGACTTTAGTCCTGCCTCCTATTCAACAGGTCACACATAATAATGTTAGTATTTTGCTTCTGCTGCATATAGGAATATAATAGGTAGGAAACAAACAGTCCAAGTAATGCTCCCCGCACATTGCGTTCGTCAGAATGCTGACACCGGAATCCCAACACGGCTCAGAATGCCGATGTCGGCATCCCAACATTGATCAAAATGCCGACACCGGAACGCAGACGCTCTGATCGAGTCGCATTCGGGACTTGTCTGTGTTAAGCTGCAGGGCCTTGGGTTTAGGCTGCGGGGAGGGGGGTTTAGGATTAGGTATCCCTAGTTACGGTTAAGGCTAGGCTGCGAGGGGAGAGGGTTAGGTTTAGGCTGCAGGAAGGGGGGGGGGGGTTAGGGATAGACACCCCTAGGGAGTGTTAGGCTGCCGGACGGGGGGGCTTAGGGTTAGGCTGCGGGGAGGGAGGGTTAGGTTTAAGCTGCAGGGAGGGGGGTGGGCTAGGTTTAGGCACCCCTAGGGAGGGTTAGGCTACTGGGGGAGGGATGACTACTTAGGTTTAGGCTGCGGCGAGGGAGAGTTAGGCTTAGGCATCCCTGGGGAGGGTTAGTGTTAGGCGGCAGGGGGGAGAGGGATAAGGTCAGGCTGTGGAGCAGGCAGGTTAGGGGAGTTAGGGATTAGGGTTGGCTTAGGTTTTTTTCTAGAGGGCTCTGTATTTTCAGCTTCAGGATGCCGCTGTCGGGGATTTTGACAGCCGACATCCCGACGACTGGTCATTCATATGAATTCCGTAACTTCTGGCTGTCACACATCTGCAGGAGATTTCATGTGTATGTTTACTGCAGTTTTTGAATTGATTACTTGCAGCCAGAGGCGTAACTAGGGTCTTCTGAGCCCAGGGCAAAATGAAGAGTGGCTTTCCCCCCCCCCCAAAAAAAACAACAACAAAAAAACGACAGTAAAGTATGTGCGTGCGCCAAGGCGCACGCCGGAAAGTGGGCGTGGCCACGCACCAGAAGGGGCATGGTCACATACCAGAAGGGCACTATATCACCTACCCATTGTGTCGTCTCTCAGCACACTATCACCTCCCCCTGTGTCGTCTCTCAGCACACCTTCATTCAATTTTTGCACAGTACGGCAGTAGAGTCCCCTATTTACACAGTACGCAGGCAGAGTCCCCTATTTACACAGTACGCAGGCAGAGTCCCCTTTTTACACAGTACGCAGGCAGAGTCCCCTTTTTACACAGTACGCAGGCAGAGTCCCCTTTTTACACAGTACGCACGCAGAGTCCCCTTTTTACACAGTACACAGTGCCAGATACACATTACCCCACAGTGCCAGATACACATTACATAGAAACATAGAATTTGACGGCAGATAAGAACCACTTGGCCCATCTAGTCTGCCCCTTTTTTATTTTATCCTTTAGGCAATCTCAACCCTTTTTTAACCTTAATTCTTTGTAAGGATATTCATATGCCTGTCCCAAGCATGTTTAAATTGCCCTACAGTCTTAGCCTCTACCACCTCTGATGGGGGGCTATTCCACTTATCCACTACCCTTTCTGTGAAGTAATTTTTCCTTAAATTTCCCCTGAACCTCCCCCCCTCCAGTCTCAATGTATGCCCTCGAGTTCTAATACTTCTTTTCCTTTGAAGAATGTTTCCCTCCTGAACTTTGTTAAGACCCTTGATATATTTGAAAGTTTCTATCATGCCCCCCCTTTCCCTTCTCTCTTCCAAACTATACATGTTAAGATCTTTTAGCCTTTCCGGATAAGTTTTGTGATGTAGGCCATGCACCATTTTAGTTGCCCTTCTTTGTACACTCTCTAATGTATTTATATCCTTCTGGAGATAGGGTCTCCAGAACTGGACACAGTATTCCAGATGGGGCCGTACCAATGACCTATACAGTGGCATTATCACTTCTTTTTTCCTGCTACTGATTCCTCTCCCTACCAAGCATCTGACTTGCCTTTCTCATTGCTTTGTTGCATTGCTTACCTGCCTTCAAGTCACTTGAAATAATGACTCCTAAATCTCTTTCCTCCTCAGTAGTTTCCATTATAGTACCCTTGATACTATACTTAGCCTTTGGGTTTTTGAGACCTAAGTGCATGATTTTGCATTTTTTTAGCATTAAACTGTAGTTGCCACGTTCTTGACCATTTTTCAAGCCTACCTAGGTCATTAATCATTTGTTTGACCCCTCCCGGTGTGTCTACCCTGTTGCATATCTTTGTATCATCTGCAAAAAGGCATATCTTCCCTTCAATACCATCTGCAATGTCACCAACAAAGATATTAAAGAGAACTGGACCAAGTATAGATCCCTGGGGTACTCCACTGGTAACATTTCCCTCCATAGATTGCACTCCATTAACTACGATTGTCTGTTTCCTATCCTGCAACCAGGTTCTTATCCATTTAACTGATTTATAATCCACCCCCAGGCTTTCAAGTTTATTTAGCAGTCTGCGATGTGGGACAGTGTCAAATGCCTTACTAAAGTCTAGATATGCTACATTTACAGCTCCCCCTTGATCTATTATTTTCATCACAGAGTCAAAAAAGTCAATAAGATTTGTTTGGCATGATCTCCCACCAGTAAATCCATGCTGTTTTGGATCCTGTAAGTTGTTTGATTTAAGATATTCCACTACTCTTTCTTTTAATAGTTTTTCCATTACTTTCCCTACTACTGATGTAAGGCTTACTGGTCTGTAGTTACTTGCTTCTTCCTTGCTTCCACCTTTGTGCAGTGGAACTACATTTGCTCTTTTCCAGTCCTCTGGAATAGCACCTGTATTTAGTGACTGGTTAAATAATTCTGTTAAAGGTGTAACCAGCACATCTTTTAGCTCTTTGAGTATCCTTGGGTGTATCCCATCTGGTCCCATTGATTTATCCACTTTTAGTTTTGAAAGTTCTGTTAGGACCTTCTCCTCTGTAAATGTATTTTCATCTACCTTATTTTTATGAATGTCCTTGCAACTTAACTGTGGCCCCATCCCTTCTTCTGTAGTAAATACTGAGCAAAAATAATTATTTAGGTGATCTGCTATTGCCTTGTCTCCCTCCACCAAATGCTCACTCTCTGTCTTAAGTCTTATTATTCCTCCATTTGATTTTCTCCTTTCACTTATATACTTAAAAAAAAGTTTTGCCCCCTTTATCTACTGACTGGGCCATTTTCTCCTCAGCTTCTGCCTTTGCACGTCTGATCACTTTCTTAGCATCCTTCCGTCTGTCCAGATACACCTCTTTGTCGTTATTATTTTGAGTCTGTTTGTATTTCCTAAAAGCCATCTTTTTTGCTTTCACACTAGTTGATACTTCTTTTGTGAACCACACTGGCTTCCTTTTCCTGGTGCTTTTCCTAACCCTTTTGATACAAAGGTCTGTTGCACTTAGTATTGCACTTTTCAGTTTTTTCCACCTCTCCTGCACTCCTTCCAAGTTCCTCCAGTCTGCTAATGAATCACTTAAACATCTCCCCATTTTTGCAAAGTCAGCATTTCTAAAATCCAACACCTTTGTTTTTGTGTGACAGGAGTTGGATCCTGTCTTTATACTAAACCATACTGCTTGATGATCACTGGATCCCAGGTGCTCACCCACATATATATCACCATTTGTAAGAATTAGATCTAATATTGAGTCTTTGCGAGTGGGCTCCCTCACCAATTGCTTGAGAGATGCTTCCTGTAAGGAATGTAGAAATTTGCCACTTGTAGCTGAACTTGCAAAAGACCCCTCCCAATTTACATCAGGTAAATTAAAGTCTCCCATGATTATGACTTCTCCCTTTAAAGCCATTTTAGAGATGTCCAGCAATAGGTTCCTGTCCAAATCCTGCCCCTGGCATGGTGGTCTATAGATCACCCCAATGCGAATAATGTCCTTCTTCCCAGTTTCTATGGTGACCCAAAGGGCCTCAGTTTTGGCTTCAATATTTTGTATTAAAGTAGCATTTATGCTTTTTTTCACATACATTGCTACCCCTCCTCCTATTCTTCCTATTCTATCCTTCCTAAATAAATTGTATCCTGGTATAGCTAAGTCCCAGTCATGATTCTCATTGCACCAAGACTCTGTAATTGCCACAAAATCCAGGTTATCCCTTGTTATTATCGCAATTAGCTCTGGAATTTTGTCTCCTAAGCTCCTAGCATTTGCAGACATAGCTTTAAGAATTTTGTCTGTGCATTTGTTATTAGTAGCCATGTCCAGAGCGTACAAAATAAATGACAAGTTTAAAGTTGAAATTACCTGTTTGGGGATGTTGCTCAGTATTTGTTTTCTTTTACTAATCAGTAATCATACTCTGTCCTTTACACCATGACTACACCTTACTAAATATAAAGATATTGTACACCTGACCACAATGGGTAAATGTTCAAAGAAGGTAAACACCAGTCAGTATGCAATAATAAACTGTTTCACCGAGCAACTTCCCCACACATGCAATGACATTTACAAGAAATCATTACATCAAGAAACATACTGTACATAAGTTTGCATAAGAGAGAACTGTAGTGAGCAGATTTGGGATGCCTTTTCATAGGTTTGTAAAATCAGATAATATGCATAAGATGAATTACATACATACTTTTGAGGCATTAAGGCAGACCATTTGTGGTAGTGTTGGTGTGTTGATGTTTCCCTTCTGTTTAACGCAGGTATAACGCTATTTTTATAATAACACTTTTATGTCAGCACTTCTATGGAAGCACTACCAGCCGATGGCTATCCAGACGTATACTAGACTTTAAATAGGAACAATATCCATGTGAATGCAATGATTGCAAACTCCACCCAATACGATCCCCCTTTAAGCTAAGGCCATAAATTAGCTTAGAAAAACAGACATTACATACCAATAAGGCAGCCAACTATATCTTTACACAGAGAAAAAAACACAAAAAAACCCCCTCGCTTTTTCAATATACCTAAACTATTCAATCATGATATTCATTTGACATAATCAGCAAATGCAGTACAACTTGCTGGGATGTGCAGTTCCACGAATCATACCTAAACTATTCAATCATGATATTCATTTGACATAATCAGCAAATGCAGTACAACTTGCTGGGATGTGCAGTTCCACGAATCATACCTAAACTATTCAATCTGCCCCACAGTGCCAGATACACATTGCCCCACAGTGCCAGAAACACATTGCCCCCACAGTGCCAGATATACATTGCCCCCACAGTGCCAGATACACATTGTCCCACTGTGCCAGATACACATTGCCCCACAGTGCCACTGCCAGATACACAATGCCCCACAGTGCCACTGCCAGATACACAATGCCCCACAGTGCCACTGCCAGATACACAATGCCCCACAGTGCCACTGCCAGATACACAATGCCCCACAGTGCCACTGCCAGATACAC
>NC_086447.1:103752077-103842077 GCF_028390025.1 Pseudophryne corroboree | reverse complement strand
TGGAGCCAACAATGAGGAGACGAAAGGAAAGGGCCGTGTGTTGGGAGGTGTGACCTGTCAGCTGCTGCTGCACGTCCAATCAGCAAAGATCCCCGGCCTGCAGTCAGCGCTGCCACGGACTCGCTGACACACACACACTTGGAGATATCACCCACAAGACCACTGCCTTCCCCCCTCCTACAGCCGGGTCCCGCGGCGGCGGCAGCGCGAACTGGTGCTGATAACGTAGAACGATGCAGAGCCTGCGGACATCCCGCCCACCAACTGTTGCTGGCTCCAGTGGCTACCTTCCCATCCCCGCCCTTACCTTCTACTATTGGCCAAGCAAAGACCCAGCGGACGTGGCTTCCCAGTCCCCCCCCCCCCCCTGTACGGCAGAGATCGGAGATGTGGCGAAGCAGTGGAGGCGAGCTCGTTATTTAGAAATCCGGTGCCAAGTCCAGCGTGGACACTCCATAGGGTACACTCCCCTGCCCGGCTGCGCCCCCTTTTGGCTGACCTGTCCCCGCTCGCCCCACCCTAGATGCGCCCCTGCTTGCAGCCACACAATACATTTATCTGGGCACTATGCTCAACCTAGTGGAGTGGTTCTCAAACTGTGTGCCGTGGCATCCTGGGGTGCTTCAGGACACTTACAGGGCTGCCTCGGGTTGTTGTCCCAGCACCGATTCAAATTATTTATGGTCAATGTAATAGGCAAAACCAGTCCTGGTGGCTGCCAATCATAACATATGTGGACAAACAGAAGCAAATCTTGTCTCTCACCACACAACTGACCCTAAGGATGACATATAAACACAATGTACTTCATTTTATATTTCTTTCTAAATTTCTCAATAAGAAACTTTTGGCCTAGGGGTGCAGTCAAAAAATTCTGATACTCTAGGGCGCCGTGATTCAAAATAGTTTGGGAACTACTGACCTAGTGTATAATTTATTCTTTATGTCTAAACATCAGCTTTAACCCCCATCACTGTAGAAGTCAGTTTGTACCTGCATGGCCAGAATATATATATATATATATATATATTAGGGCTGGGCAAGTTAACGCGTTAATATTGCGTTAACGCATTAACTAATTAACGGCGACAATTATTTTAACGCTGCGCACCAGCAGCTGCCTTGGAAGGACAGAGGCTAAGCCGCGGCGCTATTCTAACTACAATGCCGTCCGTGAGCCAATCGGAGGTCACGGACCGGCAGCCAATCAGGAGCTGCCATTAAGCAGCTCCTGATTGGCTGCCGGCCCGTGACCTCCGATTGGCTCATGGCAGGCTCTGTACTAATAATAGCGTTGCGGCTCTGTCCTCCATGCCGTGGCTGCCTGGCGGTTCGCAGGCAGCTGGCCCTGTCCCGATCTTTGCTGCTGCCTCCCGGGTCCCCTCAAAATGTAAGTTTTGTAGAATGCAGGGGGGAGGAATGGGGCAGCGTTTGTGTGGGGAGGAAGCCCTGCCTCATTTGTCAGTCCCGGGCCCCTTTATTTCTGATGGCAGCCCTGGCGGAGGGTGATTGTGGCGATCACCCCCCCTAGCACTGTGCAGTTGTAATCAGCTCTCTTCGTCCTCCCAGCTGTTGGTGCATACAGTCGTTAGCTGCGGGCAGCCATGGAGGCCGTGACAGCGCCGGTGCCATTTCAAGTGTATTGCTGGCCGCCAGCGAACCAATCGGAACTCGAGGACTGGCAGCCAATCAGGAGCGCAATACACTACTTTTGAATTCATTATTGAAACGTGCGCATAACAATGCGATTAATCGCGATTAATCTGAGAAAATCATGCGATTGATCGCGATTAGAAATTTTAATCGTTGCCCACCACTAATATATATATATATATATATAAAAAAATGGAGAATAGCGCCAATGCTGATCCTAAATGACACAAGCTAAAGTATAATGGATGTGCTTAGGTGACAGAATATTTGATTGAAAGGAAAATGTTTTAACACACCCATGAATTTATGGGTGGCAGCTCGTGCCCAGTATATGGATAAAATGTAGAGAAATGAAGTGCATGAGAGCGCCTAATAGTGTTTGAAAATTGTCAAATCAATTCACCATGTGAAAAAGTGCAAAGTGTAAATTTAAAAAAGAAACGACTTAGCTTCCTTGGGAAACTGCTTCAGTCTGATGACACTTTTGAGACATGTAAAATAGAAAAAGCCAACATAGTGTGTACTGTTTAAATGGTATACAATGCTCCAAAAGTTTAGGGGCCTTGCTGGTCCCAATATAAATAAAAGAACTGGATGAGCAATTCCAATTCCAATAGGTAGGAGCTATACACAATTATAATACATAAACAATAATTTTAATATAATATCTCCTGAAGCCAATGTAGGTATCAAACGTACAAGATAAAAATGAATAAACAGCTTATCTATCCATAGGTAAAAGTCACAAGGTGAGCAGCAGTTTCGTCCTGTAGCATAGGACTTCATCATCCCCTTGATGAAGTCCTATGCTACAGGACGAAACGCGTCGGAACCGGGACTTACTACTCACCCTTGACTTCCTTGAATGGACAGATAAGCCATTTTAAACTATTTATTCTGTATGTATGCTACCTGCATTTGCTTCAGGACATTTGTTTACGTGCTAACAGGATTGGGCTGCTGCTCACCTTGTGACTTTTACCTATGGATAGATAAGCTGTTTATTCATTTTTATCTTGTACGTTTGATACCTACATTGGCTTCAGGAGATATTATATTAAAATTATTGTTTATGTATTATAATTGTGTATAGCTCCTACCTATTGGAATTGGAATTGCTCATCCAGTTCTTTTATTTATATTGGGACCAGCAAGGCCCCTAAACTTTTGGAGCATTGTATACCATTTAAACAGTACACACTATGTTGGCTTTTTCTATTTTACATGTCTCAAAAGTGTCATCAGACTGAAGCAGTTTCCCAAGGAAGCTAAGTAGTTTCTTTTTTAAATTTACACTTTGCACTTTTTCACATGGTGAATTGATTTGACAATTTTCAAACACTATTAGGCGCTCTCATGCACTTCATTTCTCTCTCTATATATATATATATATATATATATATATATATATATTTATTAGAGATGAGCGGGTTCGGTTCTCCGAGATCCGAACCTCCCCGAACTTCACCCATTTTACACGGTTCCGAGGCAGCCTCGGATCTTCCCGCCTTGCTCGGATAACCCGAACGCGGCCGAACGTCATCATCCCGCTGTCGGATTCTCGCGAGATTCGTATTCTATATAAAGAGCCGCGCATCGCCGCCATTTTCACTCGTGCATTGGAGATTGAACGGAGAGGACGTGGCTGCGTTCTCTCCCTGAAAAGCTCCGTAATCTGTGCTCAGTGTGCTGCAAATATCTGTGCTCAGTTTGCTGAAAATATCTACGTTATCTGCCTGAAAACACTCCATATCTGTGCTCAGTGTGCTGCAAATATATGTGCTCAGTGTGCTTTATTGTGGGAACTGGGGACCACCAGTATATAATTATACTTATAGTAGTACAGTACAGTAGGCCATTGCTGTATCTTGCAGCTCTGTGTCACTGCAAGTATCCATTCCATATCTGTGCAGCATTTTTGTGAGCAGTATATATAGTATTACAGTGCAGCATTTTGGTGACCCAACAGTATATAGTTGTGTACAGTAGGCCATTGCTGTATCTTGCAGCTCTGTGTCACTGCAAGTATCCACTGCAAGTATCTGTGCTGCATTTTTGTGAGCAGTATATATAGTATTACAGTGCAGCATTTTGGTGACCCAACCGTATATAGTTGTGTACAGTATCCATTCCATAACTGTGCTGCATTATTGTGAGCAGTATATAGTAGGACAGTGCAGCATTTTGGTGACCAGCAGTATACATATATAGTACAGTACAGTAGGCCATTGCTGTATCTTGCAGCTCTGTGTCACTTCTAGTATCCTGATCAGTGCTCAATATCTGCTGCATTGTTGTGACCAGAATGTATACTGTACTGTGCGACGTGTGTTATACACCTGGTGATTATACATCCTGTAATCTGTACTGAGCGATGTGTGAGATACACCTGGGGATTATACACCCTATATACTGTACTGTGTGATGTGTGAGATACACCTGGGGATTATACACCATATATTATTATTATTATTATTATTATTATTATCCTTTATTTATATGGCGCCACAAGGGTTCTGCAGCGCCCAATTACAGAGTACATAAATAATCAAACAGGAAAACAGCAACTTACAGTTGATGACAGTATAGGACAAGTACAGGGTAAATACACATAGTTACATCAGCAGATGACACTGGAATAAGTATCAGGTGGCAGAAGACTGCTGGATGTGGTACAGTTGAAGATTATTAAAGTAAGACAAAGGATAAACACATGAGGGAAGAGGGCCCTGCTCGTGAGAGTTTACAATCTAAAGTGGAGGGGTAGACAGACATGGGTGACACAGATGGGGTACATAGAGAACGTGGAACGGAGGGTTTGGATGAGATTTGGCTGGGTTTGGTGAAGAATTGGACCCCCAGAAGGCACAAGTCAATACTTAACATTGCAACATTTTACTGGGCTATGCAGGAGAAAATTAAAAATAGGGGAAAATAAAAATAAAAAAAAAGAATCAATAACTTCTACCTGTTATGATTCCAGCACTCTGGTCAGAGGAGATCTTATGGCAAGGACCGGAGCACTGGAACGGAATGCTGGGGAAGGGAGCAGGACAGGAAAATAGCCCCTGGCGCCCTAACTCTGTTGTCTCACCCGTGTTGTCAGAAATCCCCTGCGAGACTATGGTTTCTTGAGCCCTTGGCAGCCGCGTTTGAAGGGCGGATTATGTCTGCCCAACTTTGATGCCCCCCGGTCTTATTGAGAGACAAAGGGAAACCAGAGACAGGGTGATAACAAGAGGCCCTCTAACTAAACAACCAGGCCAGGGGCTAAGCAAACTCAAAACTATAATATGTGCGGAGAAACCGCCAGGGAAAAGGACAATCAAAATATCCACTTGTCCAATTCTCCTACCCGGCACTGCCGAGTACCAGAGAGGACTTGTGGAAGCGGAACCCTCCGCAAATGCTCCAAACACAAAATATAAAAGGTAAAGCGGCTGAGCCGCAACACACGGCAGAGCCGCAACTCACGAACACCACTGGATATAAAACGGTGATCAGTCAGGACTCCAGGGAACCAAACGACCTCTTGGGATGAGATGACAACTCCCGAATACCGGACTTCAGAGGACTGGAACGACCGGATACAGTAGGACTGGAAACAGACTCTCAGCAAACAAAGGCAGCATGCAGGAAGCTATTACCGGCGTCTGTGAGAAGCCCTGGGAGTGTATTTAACAAGGAGTCCTCCAATCAGCTGCTAAAGGCTGATTAGAATAAATGCCGTGCAGCTGCCTTGCTGCACGGCCAGAGAGCAGGTGAATATCTTAATTTCCTAAAGCCTAGCAATGGGGAACGCGGTCCGCCAGTGGCGTCCCCGTTGCTAGGGTCCGTGCGGCTCAGCGCGCCCGGCGTCTAGCGTTGCTAGGGAGCCGGCGGCTGTACGTGCACGGCGTCTCTAGTTGCTAGGCGCCGGGCCGCGCAGACCATCAAGCGGACCCCGGCGCCTAACAGTACCCCCCCCTTGAGGAGGGGTCAAGGAACCCCTAAAGCCAGGTTTCTGAGGAAACTCCCGAAAAAATGCCCTCTTGAGCCTCGGGGCATGAAGATCCTTATCCAGGACCCAAGACCTTTCCTCCGGACCATAGCCTTTCCAGTGAACCAGAAAATACAGCCGATCCCGGGACAATTTGGAATCGAGAACCTTCTCTACCAAGAACTCCTGTTGTCCCTGTACATCCACTGGAGATCTACCCTGAGAGATCTTCCGAGGAAATCTACTGGAAGAAACGTATTGTTTCAACAGGGAACAATGAAACGTATTTCCAATCCTGAGAGATCTTGGTAAACGTAACCGAAAGGCAACTGGGTTGACTCTTTTAATAATAAGAAATGGCCCAATAAATTTGGGTCCCAGTCTAGCCGAGGATTGTCGAAGCCTGATGTTGCGAGTCGACAACCACACCCTATCTCCCACCTTAAAAGTGCAAGGACGTCGGAGCCTGTCAGAAAATTTCTTCTCTCGAAAGGCCGCTTTTCTGAGAGCAAGGTGCACCTTTTTCCAAATGGCTCTGAGATGGGAGGTTAAGGTAAGCGAGGAGACTGAGGAATGATGAAAAAAAGAATTAGCTCTGGGGTGAAAACCAAAAACTGAAAAGAATGGAGACTCTTTAGTGGAGGAATGACAAGAATTATTGTAAGCAAATTCAGCCAACGGAAGAAACTCGGACCAATCATTCTGGAGTTTGGCTGAATACAAGCGCAAATATTGTTTCAATGATTGGTTAACTCGTTCGGTTTGCCCGTTGGATTGTGGGTGGTAACCGGATGTTAACGACAATTTCATCTTCAATGAGGCACAAAAACATTTCCAGAATTGTGCGATGAATTGTGGACCCCGATCAGAAACAATATCAGTAGGCAACCCATGAAGCCTGAATACATGGCGGAGAAACAAAACTGCCAACCCTTGGGCAGAAGGCAATCGGGGAAGAGCAATAAAATGAGCCATTTTACTAAAACGGTCCACTACCACCCATATGACCCGGAATCCGGCTGAAAGGGGAAGGTCAACCACAAAATCCATGGAAATATGAGACCACGGCCTGAGAGGAACATTTAAGGGCATAAGTTGCCCGATGGGCAAGGAACGGGGAACCTTATGCTGTGCACAAACCTGACATGAATAAACAAATTCCTTGACGTCTTTAGAAAGACCAGGCCACCATACTGAGCGAGAGACTAACTCCAATGTCTTAGAGACTCCTGGATGCCCTGAAACTTTGTTATCATGGAATTCCGTTAAAACAGTAGCTCTCAAAAACTCAGGGACGTAAAGACGACCAGCAGGAGTAATTCTAGGAGCTTGGTGTTGAAGCTGTTTTAACTGGGTAAATAAATCTTGTGTGAGGCCCGCCCAGATGACCGAAGATGGAAGTATGGGGGTAACAGGATTGTTATTGTGAACCGGAAGAAAGCTACGTGACAGGGCATCAGCCTTAGTATTCTTGGAACCAGGCCTGAAAGTGATTATAAATTTGAAACGCGTAAAAAATAATGCCCAACGTGCCTGCCGGGCATTAAGCCGCTTAGCCGATTCAATGTATTGCAGGTTCTTATGGTCAGTCAATACCGAAATAGTATGTTTTGCTCCCTCCAGCCAATGCCTCCACTCCTCGAAAGCCCACTTTACCGCCAGTAACTCCCGATTACCAACGTCATAGTTGGATTCAGCGGAGGAGAATTTCCTGGACATAAAGGCACAAGGATGTAACTCCAGAGACTCCGGATCCTTTTGAGAAAGGATAGCCCCCACTCCAACCTCCGAGGCATCAACCTCCACCTCAAAGGGCAATTCCGGATTAGGATGTCTGAGGACTGGAGCCGAGACAAAGGCTTGTTTCAAGGCCCGGAAGGACAACTCAGCTTCACGCGACCAGTTGGTAGGATCCGCTCCTTTCTTTGTCAGAGCTACAATGGGAGCAACCAGGTCAGAAAAAGAATGAATAAACCTCCTATAATAATTCGCAAACCCTAAAAAGCGCTGAATTGCTTTTAAATTGGTGGGTTGCGCCCAACTAAGGATGGCCTGGAGTTTCTTTGGTTCCATTGAAAATCCCTGAGGGGAAATTATGTACCCTAAAAAAGATACTTCCGTGACATGAAACTCACACTTCTCCAGCTTGGCATATAAATGATTCTCACGTAACTTTTGAAGAACCAAACGCACCTGGGTAACATGTTGTTCCATTGATTCAGAAAAAATCAGGATGTCGTCTAAGTAAACGACCACGAATTTCCCTAGGAAGTCACGGAGCACATCGTTAATGAGGTCTTGAAAAACTGCCAGAGCATTGGACAGGCCGAACGGCATCACCAGGTATTCGTAGTGACCCGACTGAGTACTGAAGGCCGTTTTCCACTCATCTCCAGATTTAATTTGGATGAGGTTGTACGCTTCTCTAAGGTCAATTTTAGAAAAAATCACAGCAGAACGTAACTGATCAAAGAGTACAGAAATCAACGGCAAAGGATAGGTGTTTTTAACTGAGATCTTATTCAGGGCTCTAAAATCAATGCAAGGTCTAAGCGAGCCATCCTTTTTCTCCACAAAGAAGAAGCCTGCACTTAAAGGAGATTTTGATGGTCTAATAAATCCTTTCTCAAGGCTCTCCTTTACATAATCATTCATAGCCGCAGTTTCTGGCCCGGATAATGCATATAATCTTCCCTTTGGCAATGCGGCACCAGGAATTAACTCAATTGCACAATCATAAGGCCGATGGGGAGGCAGAATGTCCGCATTGCCTTTGGAGAAAACATCAGCAAACTCCTGGTATTCCACCGGAATGAGTTCTGGAATGATAGCTGCTACTCTGACTGGAAACGTGATACATTCCTTATCACAAAAAGTACCCCAATGTGAAATCTCCCCCGACCGCCAATCAATGGTGGGATTATGAAAGGCCAGCCAAGGGTGACCCAGGACAACTGGAACTGCTGGGCAATGTGTAAGAAAGAACTCGATTTTCTCGGAATGTAGAGCTCCTACTGTAAGTAGTACAGGGGGTGTACGGAGAGAAATAATCCCATTAGACAGCGGACTCCCATCTAAGCCATGCATGGTGACACACCTACCCAAAGGTAACTGAGGAATGCCTAAGGCCTTAGCCCAAGTTAAATCCATAAAGTTTCCTGCAGCTCCACTGTCAACAAAAGCCGACACCGAAGAACTGAGGCTGCCAAAGGAAACTTTAACTGGGACTAAAAGGGAGTTATTCGAGGAGATAAGCTGCAGACCTAGGTGAACCCCCTCACAATTCACCTGGTCAAAGCGTTTCCCGACTTGTTCGGACAATTACGAGCAAAATGTCCCTTACCCCCACAGTACAGACAAAGACCAGAATTTTGCCTTCTGGCTCTTTCTTCAGGAGACAGCCGGGAGAGACCCATCTGCATGGGCTCCTCTACGTCTTCAGGAATGGAATATACACACGGACTTGACCTTACAGGTGCTCCTTTTTCAGCCCTCCGCTCTCTGAGACGACGATCAATCTTAATAGAAAGCTCCATGAGTTTATCGAGAGTCTTAGGAGCGGGGTACTGAAGGAGACTGTCTTTTATAGACTCTGATAAGCCGAGGCGAAACTGACTGCGCAGGGCTGGGTCATTCCAGCCACAGTCGTTTGACCAACGGCGAAACTCCGTACAATAAACCTCCGCAGGATTTCTACCCTGTCTGAGAGCGCGCAACTGACTTTCAGCGGACGCCTCTCTATCAGGGTCATCATACAAGAGCCCTAAAGACTCAAAAAAAGCGTCAACTGACAACAATGCCGGATCCTCTGCTCTTAAACCAAATGCCCAGGTCTGAGGATCCCCCTGGAGCAAAGAAATAATAAACCCGACCCGCTGAGATTCAGTACCCGAGGAAGTCGGTCTTAAACGAAAATAAAGTTTACAGGATTCTTTAAAATTAAAAAACTCCTTTCTATCACCAGAAAAACGGTCAGGCAAATGCATCTTTGGTTCAGGGACTACCCTTGGGGAAGCTCGCAAAAGATCTTCCTGCGACTTCACCCGAAGAGAAAGATCCTGAACCATCTGAGTAAGTTCTTGAATCTGGCTGACTAAGAGCTGACCAGGATTTGGCCCTAAACCTGTTGGATTCATGAGGCCGATAAACTCTCACAAAACTGAATGAGAAAAAATTAAACCCCGTTTAATTTTAAGTTTTGGTATGGCCGGTAATAATGTTATGATTCCAGCACTCTGGTCAGAGGAGATCTTATGGCAAGGACCGGAGCACTGGAACGGAATGCTGGGGAAGGGAGCAGGACAGGAAAATAGCCCCTGGCGCCCTAACTCTGTTGTCTCACCCGTGTTGTCAGAAATCCCCTGCGAGACTATGGTTTCTTGAGCCCTTGGCAGCCGCGTTTGAAGGGCGGATTATGTCTGCCCAACTTCGATGCCCCCCGGTCTTAATGAGAGACAAAGGGAAACCCGAGACAGGGTGATAACAAGAGGCCCTCTAACTAAACAACCAGGCCAGGGGCTAAGCAAACTCAAAACTATAATATGTGCGGAGAAACCGCCAGGGAAAAGGACAACCAAAATATCCACTTGTCCAATTCTCCTACCCGGCACCGCCGAGTACCAGAGAGGACTTGTGGAAGCGGAACCCTCCGCAAATGCTCCAAACACAAAATATAAAAGGTAAAGCGGCTGAGCCGCAACACACGGCAGAGCCGCAACTCACGAACACCACTGGATATAAAACGGTGATCAGTCAGGACTCCAGGGAACCAAACGACCTCTTGGGATGAGATGACAACTCCCGAATACCGGACTTCAGAGGACTGGAACGACCGGATACAGCAGGACTGGAAACAGACTCTCAGCAAACAAAGGCAGCATGCAGGAAGCTATTACCGGCGTCTGTGAGAAGCCCTGGGAGTGTATTTAACAAGGAGTCCTCCAATCAGCTGCTAAAGGCTGATTAGAATAAATGCCGTGCAGCTGCCTTGCTGCACGGCCAGAGAGCAGGTGAATATCTTAATTTCCTAAAGCCTAGCAACGGGGAACGCGGTCCGCCAGTGGCGTCCCCGTTGCTAGGGTCCGTGCGGCTCAGCGCGCCCGGTGTCTAGCGTTGCTAGGGAGCCGGCGGCTGTACGTGCACGGCGTCTCTAGTTGCTAGGCGCCGGGCCGCGCAGACCATCAAGCGGACCCCGGCGCCTAACACTATCGCTTTCAAAAAGGTCAATGGAAGCTGAAATAATGGACAACTACCTCATGGAAGCCAGATACAGTATACTTAGCAGAGTTAGGAATGAGTGCTTATGAAATACAGTAACATTTTGTCATAATATTTCAGAAACTGCATGGCTGGTCTCTTTCACTCTTTTGCTCTAATACACCACCTGCTTTAGGATTTATATTCAAAAACATTATGTCTCCATAATCCCAAAAACGTCAGTCTTCTTGGAAAGTGGTTTGTTCCTTTGTAAGGGAAAGAGAACAAACGTTCTCAAACAACGGTTTCTCAATTTCTTTTTCCTCTGGGAAGGGATTGTGGATTCGCAGTAATATCTGAGCATTTCTGTAATCAGAAAGCAGCGACTTTCTACAAATGTTTACGAATAATTCCAGTGATTTTGTCATTTTTCTTCCAGTGATTTGGACCAATAATACCATTGATTAGAACAAATAATTCCTGTGATATTGAGGTGTTTGTGTCGCTTAGCTTAGCCGTCCAGCGACCACAGTGTACCTCTTTTTCTCTTTTCTTTGCATCCTGTCTGACACTTCCGTATATGTCCAGTGGTACTGCCATTTGATATAATTCCCGACATTACTGCCATTTAATTCCAGTGATTTTGTCATTTTCTTCCAGTGATTTGGACCAATAATACCATTGATTAGAACGAATAAATAGGATTTTGATAACCTACCGGTAAATCCTTTTCTCCTAGTCCGTAGAGGATGCTGGGGACGACATCAAGACCATGGGGTATAGACGGGATCCGCAGGAGACATGGGCACTCTAAAGACTTTTCATTAGGTGTGAACTGGCTCCTCCCTCTATGCCCCTCCTCCAGACCTCAGTTGTAGGAACTGTGCCCAGGGAGACTGACATTTCGAGGAAAGGAATTACTTAACTAGTGGTGAGATATCTACCAACTCACACCCTCAACCATGCCGCACACATGGCATTCAACATAACACACGCCAACAGGCATGAACTAATTGCAGCAACATGCTGAAACCAAGATAACACAATTTGTGTAACTGTAATAACTAAACTGCAGGTAAAGTACGCACTGGGACGGGCGCCCAGCATCCTCTACGGACTAGGAGAAAAGGATTTACCGGTAGGTTATCAAAATCCTATTTTCTCATACGTCCTAGAGGATGCTGGGGACGACATCAAGACCATGGGGTCTATACCAAAGCTCCAGTACGGGCTGGAGAGTGCAGATGACCCTGCAGCACCGATTGACCCAACTTGAGGTCCTCATCGGCCAAGGTGTCAAACTTATAAAATTTAGCAAATGTGTTTGACCCTGACCAAGTAGCTGCTCAGCAAAGTTGTACAGCCGAGACGCCCTGGGCAGCCGCCCAGGATGAGCCCACTTTCCTAGTAGAATGGGCCTTCACCGACTTCGGTACCGGCAAGCCTGCCGCAAAATGAGCGTACTGAATTGTCCCTCTAGTTGGGAGCATACAGGACAAACAGAGCCTCTGTTTTCCGTAACCGAGCTGCTCTTGCGACATAAATCTTCAAAGCTCTAACCACATCTAGAGACTGTGACTAAGTGAAAGTGTCAGTAGCTACTGGCACCACAATAGCTTGGTTTATGTGGAAGGACGAAACCACCTTTGGAAGAAATTGTTGAGGAGTTCTTAACTCTGCCCTATCTTCATGGAAGATCAGGTAAGGGCTCTTGTGAGACAAGGCCCCCAACTCATACACCCGCCTTGCGGATGCCAAGGCCAAAACCATCACCACTTTCCAAGTGAGAAACTTAAATTCTATCTCCTGCAGAGGTTCAAACCAATCTGATTGAAGGAACTGCAACACCACATTAAGGTCCCATGGTGCCACTGGAGGCACAAATGGAGGCTGGATGTGCAGAACCCCCTTTCACGAACGTCTGAACTTCTGGAAAGGAGGCCAATTGTTTTTGAAAGAAAACTGATAAGGCCGAAATTTGGACCTTGACTGACCCCAATCTAAGGCCCGCATCCACACCAGCCTACAGAAAATGGAGAAAACGTCCCAACTCAAACTCTTCCGTAGGAGCCTTCTTGGATTCACACCAAGACACATATTTTCTCCAAATACGGTGGTAATGTTTAGACGTTACTCCTTTCCTGGCCTGAATAAGAGTGGGGATGACTTCCTTAGGAATACCCTTTCAGGCTAGGATCCGACGCTCAACAGCCATGCCGTCAAACGTAGCCGCGGTAAGTCTTGATACACACACGGCCCCTGCTGTAGTAGGTCCTCTCGAGGAGGAAGAGGCCGAGGATCTTCTATGAGCAACTCCTGTAGATCTGGATACCAAGCCCTCCTTGGCCAATCTGGGGCAATGAAGACTGCTCAAACTCTTGTTCTTCTTATTATTTTGAGAACTTTTGGAATCAGTGGAAGTGGAGGGAAAACATATACCGACCGAAACACGCACTGGGTCACCAGTGCATCCACTGCTATTGCTTGAGGGTCTCTCGACCAGGAACAATATCTCTGAAGCTTCTTGTCTAGACGAGATGCCATCATGTCTACTTGAGGAACTCCCCATAGACTTGTCACCTCTGCGAAGACTTCTTGGTGGAGGCCCCACTCTCCTGGATGGAGATCGTGTCTGCTGAGGAAGCCTGCTTCCCAGTTGTCCACTTCCGGAATGAAAATTGCTGACAGAGCTCTAACATGTCTTTCTGCCCAGAGGAGAATCCTTGTCACCTCTGCCATTGCCGCTCTGCTTTTCGTTCCGCCTTGCCTGTTTATGTACGCGACTTCTGTTACATTGTCCGACTGGATCTGCATGGGATCTTGAAGATGTACTGCTTGTAGAAGGCCGTTGTAAATGGCTCTCAATTCCAGAACGTTTATGTGAAGGCAGGCTTCCTGACTTGACCATTTTCCTTGGAAGCTTTCCCCCTGTGTGACAGCTCCACAGCCTCGGAGACTTGCATCCGTGGTTATTAGGACCCAGTCGTGAATCCCAAACCTGCGTCCCTCTAGTAGGTGAGAACTGTGTAGCCACCACAAGAGCGAAATCATGGCTTTGGGGGACAGGATTATTTTCCAGTGCATGTGTAGGTGGGATCCAGACCACTTGTCCAACAGGTCTCACTGGAATATTCTGGCATGAAATTGGCCAAACTGTATGGCCTCGTAGGCCGCTACCATTTTCCCCAACAACCGAATGCATTGATGGATCGACACCCTTGTTGGTTTCAATATTTGTTTGACCATTTTCTGGATTTCCAGAGCCTTTTCCACTGGAACAAATACTCTCCGTACTTCTGTGTCCAGAATCATCCCTAAAAAGGACAATCTTGTCGTTGGTTCCAACTGCGACTTTGGAAAATTCATGATCCAACCGTGTTGTTGGAGTATTGACAGGGAGAGTGCGATGTTCTGCACCAACTGTGTCCTGGATCTCGCTTTTATCAGGAGATCGTCCAGATAAGGAATTATATTGACTCCTTTTTAACGAAGGAGGACCATCATCTCCGCCATCACCTTGGTGAATACCCTCGGTGCCGTGGAGAGTCCGAACGGCAACGTCTGGAACTGGTAATGGCAATCCTGTACTGCGAATCTCAGATAAGCTTGGTGAGGAGGATAAATGAGAACATGCAAGTAAGCATCCTTTATGTCTACTGACACCATGAAGTCCCCCTCCTCCAGACTGGAAATCACTACCCTCAGGGATTCCATCTTGAACTTGAACCTTTTCAGGTAGAGATTCAGATTTTTCAGGTTTAAAATCGGTCTGACCGAGCCGTCCGGCTTCGGAACTACGAAGAGGCTTGAATAAAAACCTTCTCCTTGCTGTGCTAAGGGTACCAGGACAATGACCTGATCCTGACATAATTTTTGAATTGCCGTTGTTACTGCCTCTCTTCCCGAAAGAGAAGCTGGGAAGGTCGATTTGAAAAATCGGCATGGGGGGACGTCTTGAAACTCTACTTTGTACCCATGGGACACTATTTGTAAGACCCATTGGTCCAGGCCAGATTGAATCCAGATTTGGCTGAAAAGTTTCAGACGTGCTTCCACCCGAGCGGACTCCCGCAAGGGAGCCCCAGCGTTATGCTGCAGATTTGGCAGAAGCAGGGGTGGTTGGGAGATGCTGCAGATTTCTTTCCTTTTCCCCTTCCCCTACCTGCAAAAAAAAGGGGGACCTTTGGCCTTTTTGTATTTGTTGGGCCGAAAGGACTGCATGTGAGAGTGATGTGTCTTTTTCGCCGGTGTAGGAGCATAATGCAAGGATGACGACTTACCTGCGGTAGCCGCCGGGACTAACGCATCCAGCCCATCAGCTAACAAGGCCTCACCTTTATACGGGAGAGCCTCCATATTTCTTTTGGAATCTGCATCAGCATTCCACTGGCGAATCCACAACTCCCTCCGAGCTGATACTGCCATGGTGGCGGTTCTTGATCCCAAGAGACCAATATATTTCATGGTTTCTAGTACGTACGCAGCAGCGTCTTTGATATGACCTAACGTTAGGAGTATCTCGTCTCCATCTATTGTGTCAATGTCTAATGACAAGTTTTCTGACCACTTTTCAATAGCACTACTCACCCACGCACAGACAATGGTAGGCCTGAGTAGTGTCCCATTGACCACATCAATAGATCACCTCACTCACTTGCGGTCTGTCAGCTCCTTAAGTGAAGCCATTCCAGGCGCAGGGAGAAACACCTTTTCTCTTTTATGACAGGGCCCTGTCTAAAATGCGGGGTGACTCCCACCTTTTTTGGAAAAAGGCACGCTGCCTGAATTCCTTTTGGGAATCTGAAATTTCTTCTCAGGTTAAATCAGACCTGAGGTGGAGGGAAAATTACATTACTTCTTTACTAAAGTAAACCCTCTCCTTGTGGTAAAAGAGGGGGCTTTGTAACTTCTAACACCTCCTTTATAGCTAAAACATGTTTTGAATGCTTTTTTGCTAACTTAGGACCTATTCCCCTGGAATCACTAGTGTTGACACAGGAATCAGAGTTCGTGTCGGTATCAGTTTGTACTACTTGTGCAAATTTGTATGTGACCCAGAAAGGTCCCTGTGGATGAAAGGCAGAACTATTAAAAATCACATTTTCAACAGATTATTTTCATTTTCTGTATGAGATTCAGTCCAACCTCTTACTGATATGATTCCCACTATCATGTAGCCTTTCACCCAGTCAGGCTCTTGGGGGTATATTTACTAAGGTCCCGATTTTGACCGAGATGCCGTTTTTTCTTCAAAGTGTCATTTCGGTAATTTACTAAGCAAAAATCTCGGCAGTGATGAGGGCATTCGTAATATTTTGGAAGTCCTAGGAAAAAATCACGAATCAATACACCATCGGTCAAATACGCCTGCAATTTGGTAGAAATCGTGAATTTACTAAAAAGTGCAAATCACAAACACTGCCGACAATAGCCAAACACTGCCGTGCAGAAATACAATTCGTAAAAAAGTGCTAAAAAAAAACAGACCTGCTTTTTTATCCCGTGTTTGGATAGGCATGCAGGGATCCATGAGATCCGTGCATGTTTATCAGTGGGAAGGGGATGGGAAAGTGTTCATTTTTTGGAAAAAAAATTGCGTGGGGTCCCCCCTCCTAAGCAAAACCAGCCTCGGGCTCTTTGAGCCGGTCCTGGTTGCAAAAATATGGGGGGGAAAATGATAGAGGTTCCCCCATATTTAAACAACCAGCACCGGGCTCTGCGCCTGGTCCTGGTTCCAAAAATATGGGGGACAAAAAGCGTAGGGGTCCCCCGTATTTCTGAAACCAGCACCGGGCTCCACTAGCCAGATACATAATGCCACAGCCGGGGGACACTTTTATATAGCTCCCGGCGGCCCTGGCATTACATAACCAACTAGTCACCCCTGGCCGGGGTACCCTGGAGGAGTGGGGACCCCTTCAATCAAGGGGTCCCCCCCTCCAGCCACCCAAGGACCTGGGGTGAAGCCCGAGGCTGTCCCCCCCCATCCATGGGCTGCGGATGGGAGGCTGATAGCCATTGTGTAAAAAAATGAATATTGTTTTTAGTAGCAGTACTACAAGTCCCAGCAAGCCTCCCCCGCAAGCTGGTACTTGGAGAACCACAAGTACCAGCATGCGGAGGAAAACCGGGCACGCTGGTACCTGTAGTACTACTACTAAAAAAATACCCCAATAAAAACATAAGACACACACCTTGAAAGTATAACTTTAATGCATACATACACACCACCATATACACATACTTACCTTATGTTCACACGAGGGTCGGTCCTCTTCTCCATGTAGAATCCATGGTGTACCTGTGGAAAAAAATTATACTCACATACTCCAGTGTAGAAGCCTCTTCTTCTATTAATCCATTTGTAATCCAGGTACTTGTCAAAATAAAAAAACGGACACCCGACCTCGCACTGAAAGGGGCCCCATGTTTTCACATGGGACCCCTTTCCCCGAATGCCAGAAACCCCCTCTGACTTATGTCTAAGAGGGTTTCTTCAGCCAATCAGGGAGCGCCACGTTGTGGCACCCTCCTGATTGGCTGTGTGCTCCTGTACTGTATGACAGACGGCACACGGCAGTGTTACAATGTAGCGCCTATGCGCTCCATTGTAACCAATGGTGGGAACTTTGTGGTCAGCGGTGAGGTTACTTTCGGTCAACCGCTGACCACAAAGTTCCCACCATTGGTTATAATGGAGCGCATAGGCGCTACATTGTAACACTGCCGTGTGCCGCCTGTCATACAGTACAGGAGCACACAGCCGATCAGGAGGATGCCACAACGTGGCGTTCCCTGATTGGCTGAAGAAACCCTCTTAGACATAAGTCAGAGGGGGTTTCTGGCATTCGGGGAAAGGGGTCCCATGTGAAAACATGGGGCCCCTTTCAGTGCGAGGTCGGGTGTCCGTTTTTTTATTTTGACAAGTACCTGGATTACAACTGGATTAAAAGAAGAAGAGGCTTCTACACTGGAGTATGTGAGTATAATTTTTTCCACAGGTACACCATGGATTCTACATGGAGAAGAGGACCGACCCTCGTGTGAACATAAGGTAAGTATGTGTATATGGAGGTGTGTATGTATGCATTAAAGTTATACTTTCAAGGTGTGTGTCTTATGTTTTTATTGGGGTATTTTTTTAGTAGTAGTACTACAGGTACCAGCGTGCCCGGTTTTCCTCCGCATGCTGGTACTTGTGGTTCTCCAAGTACCAGCTTGCGGGGGAGGCTTGCTGGGACTTGTAGTACTGCTACTAAAAAAATATTCATTTTTTTACACAACGGCTATCAGCCTCCCATCCGCAGCCCATGGATGGGGGGGACAGCCTCGGGCTTCACCCCTGGCCCATGGGTGGCTGGAGGGGGGGGACCCCTTGATTGAAGGGGTCCCCACTCCTCCAGGGTACCCCGGCCAGGGGTGACTAGTTGGTTATGTAATGCCAGGGCCGCCGGGAGCTATATAAAAGTGTCCCCCGGCTGTGGCATTATGTATCTGGCTAGTGGAGCCCGGTGCTGGTTTCAGAAATACGGGGGACCCCTACGCTTTTTGTCCCCCGTATTTTTGGAACCAGGACCAGGCGCAGAGCCCGGTGCTGGTTGTTTAAATATGGGGGAACCTCTATCATTTTTTCCCCCATATTTTTGCAACCAGGACCGGCTCAAAGAGCCCGAGGCTGGTTTTGCTTAGGAGGGGGGACCCCACGCAATTTTTTTTTTAAAATTTAACACTGATTTTTTTTTAAAAAAAAGTGCACAATGAAGCCCAGCACGGATCTCTCAGATCCGGCCGAGATTCATTGTATTAAAGTCGGCAGTGTTTTACAAGTCACTCACGTAAAACACTGCCAAAAAAAACGAATGACATCGACATCGGTAAAACGGAAAATGCAGAATACGACAGCTTAGTAAATTAGCCGTAATAAATTCAAAAAGTTGCAAATTTACACTTGCGATGTCATTCGTGATTGAACTTTGACCTCAAACGGAAAATTACGAATGTTAGTAAATTTACCCCTTGGTGTCATATTACACCTCTGTGTCCCTAACATGTTTCCACAGAGTTCCCTGCCACAGACATGTCACACACGTGCAGAACCACACCACAGACACTCCGGGATTTATAGGGGACACACCCACAGTAAAATCTGTCAGAGGGACACAGATAGGATTTTGCCAGTTCACAACCCAGCGCCAGTAACACAATGTCTGTGAACACAAAATGCCCACTGACATTCAGCGCTTTTATAATGTTAATAACACAATTATGTAGCACCAAATTCATTGTGGACCCCCCTGTTTTGCACCCTGATACTTGTTCAGTAGTGGAGTAGGACCAGTGTTATCTCTGCAGCCTGAGGAGAGAGAGAAAATGGCGCTGAGCAGTATGCTGGCTGACTGAGGAGGAAGCTCCACTCTTCAATGGTGTGTATCTCCTCAGCTTTTATGAAGTAATTTTTTATACTGGCGGGGGTAGGACTGTGCCTCAGCAATTTATGCCCCTTATTTATGCCAGTTTCCATAGGTTTCATGCTGCCCAGGGTGCCCCCCCGCGCCCTGCACCCTGCAGTGCCTGTGTATGTGTGGGCAACATGGCGCGCTGCGCTCCCGCCAGCCGCGCGGTACTTTTAGCCGTCATTATCTTGATTGAAGATCTGTCTTCTAACACCCACCAGTTTTCTGACTTCTGGCTCTGTGAGGGAGGTGACGGCATGCTGTGGGAGTGAGCATCTAGGCACGGCTAGCGTTCAGTTCCCTTCAGGAGCTAATGGTGTCCTGTCAGCCAGAAGCAGCGCCATGAAACTCTTAAGGAAGTTGGTTCCTACTTCTGCCCCCTCAGTCTCACGAAGCAGGGAGTCTGATGCCAGCAGATCTCCCTGAAAATAAAAAACCTAACATACTGTAAGTCTTTTCAGAGAAACTCAGTAAAGCTCCTCAGAGTGCATCCAGTCGACCTGGGTACATTTCTAAAACTGAGGTCTGGAGGAGGGGCATAGAGGGAGGAGCCAGTTCACACCCAATGAAAAAGTCTTTAGAGTGCCCATGTCTCCTGCGGATCCTGTCTATACCCCATGGTCTTGATGTCGTCCCCAGCAACCTCTAGGACGTATGAGAAATTCCAGTGATTTTGTCATTTTCTTCCAGTGATTTGGACCAATAATACCATTGATTAGAATGAATAATTCCTGTGATAGAGGTGTTTGTGTCGCTTAGCTTAGCCGTCCAGCGACCACAGTGTACCTCTTTTTCGCTTTTCTTTGCATCATGTGCTGTTTGGGGCCAATATTTGAAGTGCCATCCTGTCTGACACTGCAGTGCCACTCCTAGATGGGCCAGGTATTTGTGCCGCCCTCTTGGGTCGCTTTGCTTAGTCATCCAGCGACCTCGGTGCAAATTTTAGGACTAAAAATAGTATTGTGAGCGGTGAGGTGTTCAGAATAGACTGGAAAAAAGTGGAAATTGTGGTTATTGAGGTTAATAATACTATAGGATCAAAATTACCCCCAAATTCTATGATTTAAGCGGTTTTTGAGGGGGTTTTGAAAAAAAAACCCCACCCGAATCCAAAACACACCCGAATCCGACAAAAAATGTTCAGGGAGGTTTTGCCAAAACGCGTCCGAATCCAAAACACGGCCTCGGAACCGAATCCAGAACCCGGAAAATTTCCGGTGCACATCTCTAATATATATATATATATATTGCTCAAAAAAATAAAGGGAACACTAAAATAACACATCCTAGATCTGAATGAATGAAATATTCTTATTAAATGCTTTGTTCTTTACATAGTTGAATGTGCTGACAACAAAATCACACAAAAATTATCAATGGAAATCAAATTTATTAACCCATGGAGGTCTGGATTTGGAGTCTCACTCAAAATTAAAGTGGAAAAACACACTACAGGCTAATCCAACTTTGATGTAATGTCCTTAAATACAAGTCAAAATGAGGCTCAGTAGTGTGTGTGGCCTCCACGTGCCTGTATGACCTCCCTACAACGCCTGGTCATGCTCCTGATGAGGTGGTGGATGGTCTCCTGAGGGATCTCCTCCCAGACCTGGACTAAAGCATCCGCCAACTCCTGGACAGTTTGTGCTGCAACGTGGCGTTGGTGGATGGAGCGAGACATGATGTCCCAGATGTGCTCAATTGGATTCAGGTCTGGGGAGCCAGTCCATAGCATCAATGCCTTCGTCTTGCAGGAACTGCTGACACACTCCAGCCACATGAGGTCTAGCATTGTCTTGCATTAGGAGGAACCCAGGGCCAACCGCACCAGCATATGGTCTCACAAGGGGTCTGAGGATCTCATCTTGGTACCTAATGGCAGTCAGGCGAGCACATGGAGGGCTGTGCGGCCCCCCAAAGAAATGCCACCCCACACCATTACTGACCCACTGCCAAACCGGTCATGCTGGAGGATGTTGCAGGCAGCAGAACGTTCTCCTTGGCGTCTCCAGACTCTGTCACGTCTGTCACATGTGCTCAGTGAGAACCTGCTTTCATCTGTGAAGAGCACAGGGTGCCAGTGGCGAATTTGCCAATCGTGGGTGTTCTCTGGCAAATGCCAAACGTCCTGCACGGTGTTGGGCTGTAAGCACAACCCCCACCTGTGGACGTCGGGCCCTCATACCACCCTCATGGAGTCTGTTTCTGATCGTTTGAGTAGACACATGCACATTTGTGGCTTGCTGGAGGTCATTTTGCAGGGCTCTGGCAGTGCTCCTCCTGTTCCTCCTTGCACAAAGGCGGAGGTAGCGGTCCTGCTGCTGGGTTGTGGCCCTCCTACGGCCTCCTCCACATCTCCTGATGTACTGGCCTGTCTCCTGGTAGCGCCTCCATGCTCTGGACACTACGCTGACAGACACAGCAAACCTTCTTGACACAGCTCGCATTGATGTGCCATCCTGGATGAGCTGCACTACCTGAGCCACTTGTGTGGGTTGTAGACTCTGTCTCATGCTACCACTAGAGTGAAAGCACCGCCAGCTTTCAAAAGTGACCAAAACATCAGCCAGAAAGCATAGGAGCTGAGAAGTGGTCTGTGGTCACCACCTGCAGAACAACTCCTTTATTGGGGGTGTCTTGCTAATTGCCTATAATTTCCACCTGTTGTCTATTCCATTTGCACAACAGCATGTGAAATTGATTGTCAAACAGTGTTGCTTCCTAAGTGGACAGTTTGATTTCACAGAAGTGTGATTGACTTGGAGTTACATTGTGTTGTTTAAGTGTTCCCTTTATTTTTTTGAGCAGTGTATATATAGATATAGATAGATATTTATAGACATATATATATATATATATATATATATGTGTGTGTGTGTAGATATATATTGTTTTATTTTTTTGAGCTTTGCTGCACTGACTTTGCTGAGTTAAATATTTTGGCAACGCAATATGAGACAATTAGCGTGATATCGCCGCTTTTGCATAGTAAAAAATACCATCATACCCACTAATAAAGTGATTGCAATCAAATCATTATCAGATATGGGGCAGCTCGGACGGCATTACATCCTCCCATGTTGACAAATGCAGTCGGAAGACCTCCACTATTGGCCTGTGTGTGTGTGTGGTCATATTCCAACTATTTAAACAAGATCCAGTGATTCTGGAATTGATCCAGCTGCTTAGCCTAAATATTGATTAGATGGATCCTATAATATGGACAAATTGAGCTCTGACCCTGGCAACAGTGCTCTGTGGCCAACATTATTCTAACTGTACACTTTTTATATTTAGATTTTTTTTCTTATTCTATTTTTAAATGAGTGCACTTTCATTTACTTTCTTACAGTTTTGCATAAAGGAGATTAGCAGATGGTCACTACCAGTAGCTACTGTATGTTCACTTTCTAAGCCAGATACTAAATAAACACACACACACACTGTACACTACCCCTTTCTCTACCTGGCATAATGTGTTTAATGGGCTTTACTGTGGTGTACGGGGCTCTACAATGGCTTAATGTGTATAAGGGACTCTACCATGGCATTGTGTGTATAAGGGGATCTCCTGGGCTTTAACGTGTATAAGGCACACTATTGTGTGGTGTAACGTGTATAAGGGGTACTACTGTTTGATGTAATGTGTATAAGTGATACTACTGTGTGGTGTAATGTGTATAAGGGACACTGTGTGGCATAACGTGTATAAGGAGCACTGCTGTGGGGCTTTACTGTGGTGTAAGGGGCTCTACCATGGCATAATGTGTATAAGGGACACTACTATGGCATAATGTGTATAAGGGACTCTACCATGGCATAGTGTGTATAAGGGGGTCTGCTGGGGTGTAACATATATAAGGTGTACTATTGTGTGGTGTAATTTGAATAAAGGACATTACTGTGCGGTGTAATATCACTAAAGGACATTACTGTGTGGTGTAATATCACTAACAGACACTACCTTGTGGTGTAATGTGACTAATGGACACTTCTATGTGATGTAATGTGACCAATGGACACTACTGTGTGGTTTAATGTGACTAACAGACACTACTGTGTGGTGTAATGTGACTAACAGACACTACTGTGTGGTGTAATGTGACTAATGGACACTACTGTGTGGTTTAATGTGACTAACGGATACTACTGTGTGGTTTAATGTGACTAACGGACACTACTATGTGGTCTAATGTGACTAACAGGCACTACTGTGATGCCAGCCTGTGTGCAGGGAGGGAGGAAGCGGCTGTAAGAAACAGTGACAGTCAGAACTCTGAACAGTGACTGCACCTGCCCTGATTGCTGCAGTCAGAGCGATCTCCATGTACCATTATCGGGTACTGCAGACTGACGTGCTGCCTGCAGAGATCTGTCTGGGTAAATGGAGATCTGTATTGGGGGAGGTGTGTGTGTGTGGGGGAAAGGGGGGAGGGAGGTTTCAGCAGTATACAGAAGAGTTATACTCGTATGAACAGTGCCAGATTATGGTCCTGATGGGCCTGGAGCTGAAATTTATGAAGGGCCTGTTGTGCGCTGGCGCGGGTGGTGTGACCAGCATGGTGGGGGTGTGACTAGCACCATGGAGGGCATAGCTAGCCACCTACCTTCAATTTACAGATTCACTATATATACTTTACGGATGTACTCTCTCTATACATACACATTATATTATATATATTATATTATATACACACACACATATATATGTATATACTGGCAAACAAGTATATTACACGATCAATGTTTCAAGGCATCCGCACCATCATTAGGACCGCAATGCATTGTATGTGGTTCTGACTACTGTGCGTACGCCCCAAAACATTGATTGTGGAATATACTTATTTGCCAGCAGGAACTCTCCGAGTGCTGTGTGTTGGAGAGATACTGATGTAGCCAGCCTTGTCCATATCACGGGTGCAATTTGGTGCGCCTAACTGCTAGTGATGAGCGGGTTCGGTTCCACGGAAACCGAACCGCCTCGAACTTCACCCATGTTACACGGGTCCGAGGCATACTCGGATTCTCCCGTATGGCTCGGTTAACCCGAGCGTGCCCGAACGTCATCATCCCGCTGTCGGATTCTCGCGAGATTCGGATTCTATATAAGCAGCCGCGCGTCGCCGCCATTTTCACTCGTGCATTGGAAATGTTAGGGCGAGGACGTGGCTGGCGTCCTCTCCGTTTATTAATCTTGATGCAAAAATATTTGTGCTTATTCCTTAATTGTGGGGACTGGGGAGCAGCTGTATTATATAGGAGGAGTACAGTGCAGAGTTTTGCTGACAGTGACCACCAGTATACGTTGTCTGCCTGAAAAACGCTCCATATCTGTGCTCAGTGTGCTGCATATATCTGTGCTCACACTGCTAAATTGTGGGCACTGGGGACCACCAGTATATTATATAGGAGGAGTACAGTGCAGAGTTTTGCTGACCAGTGACCACCAGTATTATACGTTGTCTGCCTGAAAAACACTCCATATCTGTGCTCAGTGTGCTGCATATATCTGTACTCACACTGCTTTATTGTGGGGACTGGGGACCAGCAGTATTATATAGGAGGAGTACAGTGCAGAGTTTTGCTGACCAGTGACCACCAGTATACGTTGTCTGCCTGAAAAACACTCCATATCTGTGCTCAGTGTGCTGCATATATCTGTGCTCACACTGCTTTATTGTGGGCACTGGGGACCACCAGTATATTATATAGGAGGAGTACAGTGCAGAGTTTTGCTGACCAGTGACCACCAGTATACGTTGTCTGCCTGAAAAACACTCCATATCTGTGCTCAGTGTGCTGCATATATCTGTGCTCACACTGCTTTATTGTGGGCACTGGGGACCACCAGTATATTATATAGGAGGAGTACAGTGCAGAGTTTTGCTGACCAGTGACCACCAGTATACGTTGTCTGCCTGAAAAACACTCCATATCTGTGCTCAGTGTGCTGCATATATCTGTGCTCACACTGCTTTATTGTGGGCACTGGGGACCACCAGTATATTATATAGGAGGAGTACAGTGCAGAGTTTTGCTGACCAGTGACCACCAGTGTACGTTGTCTGCCTGAAAAACACTCCATATCTGTGCTCAGTGTGCTGCATATATCTGTGCTCACACTGCTTAATTGTGGGGACTGGGGAGCAGCTGTATTATATAGGAGGAGTACAGTGCAGAGTTTTGCTGACAGTGACCACCAGTATACGTTGTCTGCCTGAAAAACACTCCATATCTGTGCTCAGTGTGCTGCATATATCTATGCTCACACTGCTTTATTGTGGGCACTGGGGACCACCAGTATATTATATAGGAGGAGTACAGTGCAGAGTTTTGCTGACAGTGACCACCAGTATATATAGCAGTACGGTACGGAAGGCCACTGCTCTACCTACCTCTGTGTCGTCAAGTATACTATCCATCCATACCTGTGGTGCATTTCAGTTGTGCGCAGTATATATAGTAGTAGGCCATTGCTATTGATACTGGCATATAATTCCACACATTAAAAAATGGAGAACAAAAATGTGGAGGTTAAAATAGGGAAAGATCAAGATCCACTTCCACCTCGTGCTGAAGCTGCTGCCACTAGTCATGGCCGAGACTATGAAATGCCATCAACGTCGTCTGTCAAGGCCGATGCCCAATGTCATAGTAGAGAGCATGTAAAATCCAAAAAACAAAAGTTCAGTAAAATGACCCAAAAATCAAAATTGAAAGCGTCTGATGAGAAGCGTAAACTTGCCAATATGCCATTTACGACACGGAGTGGCAAGGAACGGCTGAGGCCCTGGCCTATGTTCATGGCTAGTGGTTCAGCTTCACATGAGGATGGAAGCACTCATCCTCTCGCTAGAAAACTGCAGTGCCACTCCTAGATGGGCCAGGTGTTTGTGTCGGCCACTTGGGTCACTTAGCTTAGTCACACAGCTACCTAATTGCGCCTCTTTTTTTCTTTGCATCATGTGCTGTTTGGGGACTATTTTTTTGAAGTGCCATCCTGTCTGACACTGCAGTGCCATTCCTAGATGGGCCAGGTGTTTGTGTCGGCCACTTGTGTCGCTTAGCTTAGTCACACAGCGACCTTGGTGCACCTCTTTTTTTCTTTGCATCATGTGCTGTTTGGGGACTATTTTTTTGAAGTGCCATCCTGCCTGACACTGCAGTGCCACTCCTAGATGGGCCAGGTGTTTGTGTCGGCCACTTGTGTCGCTTAGCTTAGCCATCCAGCGACCTCGGTGCAAATTTTAGGACTAAAAATAATATTGTGAGGTGTTCAGAATAGACTGAAAATTAGTGTAAATTATGGTTATTGAGGTTAATAATACTATGGGATCAAAATGACCCCCAAATTCTATGATTTAAGCTGTTTTTGAGGGTTTTTTGTAAAAAAACACCCGAATCCAAAACACACCCGAATCCGACAAAAAATTTTCAGGGAGGTTTTGCCAAAACGCGTCCGAATCCAAAACACGGCCGCGGACCCGAATCCAAAACCAAAACACAAAACCCAAAAAATTTCCGGTGCACATCACTACTAACTGCAACTATTCTCACCCAGCGCTGAGTTAATGTATTCTCTATGGTCATGCACATGCATACGCACATGTGCAGCCATTCACGGGCACCCATGGTGTGACTACTTTGTGGCTACATCTGTATGTCTTATTATAATTACGCACTGGGGCAAGCTGCCATTGATATTGTGAGTGCCGGCAGTTCTCCTGGATGAATATGAACATATATATATATATATATATATATATATATATATATATATATATATATAGGGGATCTAGGTGCTATCCTGCTTTGACTGGGCTGTATTTTGGAGTCTGGGTGCCGTAGTGGCGGGGTGGCAGCTTTTTCATGTCAGGGCCGGCCCCAGGTCAGCTAGCACCATGTTAATCTGCTAGGGTTAGGGTACGGGGGTTGGGTTTAGACTGCGGGGAGGGGGGATAGGGTTAGGCACCCCCAGGGAGGGTTAAGGTTAGGCTACGGGGAGGGAGGGTTAGGGGGGTTAGGGATTAGGGTTAGGTACCTTTTCCCAAAGGTGTCGGGATTCCCAGCGCAGGGATGCAGCAGTCTGTATTTTAACTGCCAGCAAACCGACCGCCGGGATATCATATGTATTCCCACTACTCCACTGTATAGCAATACCACTATTCCTCCAAGATATCATTAATATACACACACCAAAAATAAGAATTTACTTACCGATAATTCTATTTCTCGGAGTCCGTAGTGGATGCTGGGGTTCCTGAAAGGACCATGGGGAATAGCGGCTCCGCAGGAGACAGGGCACAAAAGTAAAGCTTTTACAGGTCAGGTGGTGTGTACTGGCTCCTCCCCCTATGACCCTCCTCCAGACTCCAGTTAGGTACTGTGCCCGGACGAGCGTACACAATAAGGGAGGATTTTGAATCCCGGGTAAGACTCATACCAGCCACACCAATCACACCGTACAACTTGTGATCTAAACCCAGTTAACAGTATGATAACAGAGGAGCCTCTGAAAGATGGCTTCCTAAACAATAACCCGAATTAGTTAACAATAACTATGTACAAGTATTGCAGATAATCCGCACTTGGGATGGGCGCCCAGCATCCACTACGGACTCCGAGAAATAGAATTATCGGTAAGTAAATTCTTATTTTCTCTATCGTCCTAAGTGGATGCTGGGGTTCCTGAAAGGACCATGGGGATTATACCAAAGCTCCCAAACGGGCGGGAGAGTGCGGATGACTCTGCAGCACCGAATGAGAGAACTCCAGGTCCTCCTTTGCCAGGGTATCAAATTTGTAAAAATTTACAAACGTGTTCTCCCCTGACCACGTAGCTGCTCGGCAGAGTTGTAATGCCGAGACCCCTCGGGCAGCCGCCCAAGATGAGCCCACCTTCCTTGCGGAATGGGCCTTAACAGATTTAGGCTGTGGCAGGCCTGCCACAGAATGTACAAGTTGAATTTTGTTACAAAACCAACGAGCAATCGACTGCTTAGAAGCAGGTGCACCCAACTTTTTGGGTGCATACAGTATAAACAGCGAGTCAGATTTTCTGACTCCAGCCGTCCTTTAAATGTATATTTTTAAGGCTCTGACAACGTCCAACAACTTGGAGTCCTTCAAGTCGTCTGTAGCCGCAGGCACTACAATAGGCTGGTTCAGGTGAAACGCTGATACCACCTTAGGGAGAAAATGCGGACGCGTCCGCAGCTCTGCCCTATGTCGAATGGAAAATTAAATAAGGGCTTTTATAAGACAAAGCCGCCAGTTCAGATACTCTCCCGGCCGAAGCCAGGGCCAGTAACATAGTCACTTTCCATGTGAGATATTTCAAATCCACATTCTTTAGTGGTTCAAACCAATTGGATTTGAGGAAATCTAAAACTACATTTAGATCCCACGGTGCCACCTTAGGCACCACAGGAGGCTGTATATGCAGTACTCCTTTGATAAAAATCTGGACCTCAGGGACTGAGGCCAATTCTTTGTGGAAGAATATTGATAGGGCCGAAATTTGAACCTTAATAGATCCCAATTTGAGACCCATAGACAATCCTGATTGCAGGAAATGTAGGAAAACGACCCCGTTGAAATTCCTCCATCGGAGCACTCCGCTGCTCGCACCACGCAACATATTTTCGCCAAATACGGCGATAATGCTTCGCGGTGACTTCCTTCCTTGCCTTTATCAAGGTAGGAATGACTTCTTCTGGAATGCCTTTTCCTTTTAGGATCTGGCATTCAACGCCATGCCGTCAAACGCAGCCGCGGTAAGTCTTGAAAAAGACAAGGACCCTGCTGAAGCAGGTCCCTTCTCAGAAGTAGAGGCCACGGATCGTCCGTGACCATCTCTTGAAGTTCCGGGTACCAAGTCCTTCTTGGCCAATCCGGAGCCACTAGTCTTACTCCTCTTTGCCGTATAATCCTCAATACCTTTGGTATGAGAGGCAGAGGAGGAAACACATATACCGACTGGTACACCCAAGGTGTTACCAGCGCGTCCACAGCTATTGCCTGCGGATCTCTTGACCTGGCGCAATACCTGTCCAGTGTTTTGTTGAGGCGAGACGCCATCATGTCCACCATTGGTTTTACCCAACGGTTTAATAGCATGTGGAAAACTTCTGGATGAAGTCCCCACTCTCCCGGGTGAAGGTCGTGTCTGCTGAGGAAGTCTGCTTCCCAGTTGTCCACGCCCGGGATGAATACTGCTGACAGTGCTATCACGTGATTCTCCGCCCAGCGAAGGATCCTGGCAGCTTCTGCCATTGCCCTCCTGCTTCTTGTGCCGCCCTGTCTGTTTACATGGGCGACTGCCGTGATGTTGTCCGACTGGATCAACACCGGTCTTCCTTGAAGCAGAGGTTCCGCCTGGCTTAGAGCATTGTAGATTGCTCTTAGTTCCAGAATGCTTATGTGAAGAGACTTTTTCAGGCTCGACCACACTCCCTGGAAATTTCTTCCCTGTGTGACTGCTCCCCAGCCTCTCAGGCTGGCATCCGTGGTCACCAGGATCCAATCCTGTATGCCGAATCTGCGGCCCTCCAATAGATGAGCCTCCTGCAACCACCACAGAAGGGATACCCTTGTCCTCGGCGACAGGGTTATCCGCAGGTGCATCTGAAGATGCGACCCTGACCATTTGTCCAACAGATCCCTTTGCATGGAATCTGCCGAAAGGGATTGCTTCGTAAGAAGCTACCATTTTTTCCCAGGACTCTTGTGCATTGATGTACAGACACCTTTCCTGGTTTTAGGAGGTTCCTGACCAGGTCAGATAACTCCTTGGCTTTTTCTTCGGGAAGAAAAACCTTTTTCTGAACTGTGTCCAGAATCATCCCCAGGAACAGCAGACGAGTTGTCGGCATTAATTGGGATTTTGGAATATTCAGAATCCATCCGTGCTGCTTTAGCACCTCTTGAGATAGTGCTAAACCCATCTCTAGCTGTTCTCTGGACCTTGCCCTTATTAGGAGATCGTCCAAGTATGGGATAACTAATACGCCTTTTCTTCGAAGAAGAAATATTATCTCGGCCATTACCTTTGTAAAGACCCGAGGTGCCGTGGACAAAACAAACGGCAGCGTCTGAAACTGATAGTGACAGTTTTGTACAACGAACCTGAGGTACCCCTGGTGTGAGGGGTAATTGGAACGTGGAGATACGCATCCTTGATGTCCAAGGATACCATAAAGTCCCCTTCTTCCAGGTTCGCTATCACTGCTCTGAGTGACTCCATCTTGAACTTGAACTTCTTTATGTATAGGTTCAAGGACTTCAGATTTAGAATAGGCCTTACCGAGCCATCCGGCTTCGGTACCACAAATAGAGTGGAATAATACCCCTTCCCTTGTTGTAGAAGAGGTACCTTGACTATCACCTGCTGAGAATACAGCTTGTGAATGGCTTCCAAAACCGTCTCCCTTTCTGAGGGGGACGTTGGTAAAGCAGACTTCAGGAAACGGCGAGGTGGCTCTGTCTCTAATTTCAACCTGTACCCCTGAGATATTATCTGCAGGATCCAGGGATTTACCTGCGAGTGAGCCCACTGCGCGCTGTAATTTTTGAGACGACCGCCTACCGCCCCCGAGTCCGCTTGCGAAGCCCCAGCGTCATGCTGAGGCTTTTGTAGAAGCCGGGGAGGGCTTCTGTTCCTGGGAAGGAGCTGCCTGTTGCTGTCTCTTCCCTCGTCCTCTGCCTCGTGGCAGATATGAATAGCCCTTTGCTCTCTTATTTTTAAAGGAACGAAAGGGCTGCGGTTGAAAGGTCGGTGCCTTTTTCTGTTGGGGAGTGACTTGAGGTAGAAAGGTGGATTTCCCGGCCGTAGCCGTGGCCACCAAATCCGATAGACCGACCTCAAATAACTCCTCTACGCATCGCCTGTCCACTGTCGTGTCCATAAAGCTCTTCTGGCCGAAATGGACATAGCACTTACCCGTGATGCCAGTGTGCAGATATCTCTCTGTGCATCACGCATATAAAGAAATGCATCCTTTATTTGTTCTAACGACAGTAAAATATTGTCCCTGTCCAGGGTATCAATATTTTCGATCAGGGACTCTGACCAAACTACCCCAGCACTGCACATCCAGGCAGTCGCAATAGCTGGTCGTAGTATAACACCTGCATGTGTGTATATACCTTTTTGGATATTTTCCATCCTCCTATCTGATGGATCTTTAAGTGCGTCCGTCTCAGGAGAGGGTAACGCCACTTGTGTTGATAAGCGTGTTAGCGCTTTGTCCACCCTAGGAGGTGTTTCCCAGCACTCCCTAACCTCTGGCGGGAAAGGGTATAAAGCCAATAACTTCTTTGAAATTAGCAGTTTTTTATCGGGGCACCCCACGCTTCATCACACACGTCATTTAATTCTTCTGATTCGGTAAAAACTACTGGTAGTTTTTTCACCCCCACATAATACCCTGTTTAGTGGTACCTGTAGTATCAGCTAAATGTAACATCTCCTTTATTGCCAAAATCATATAACGTGTGGCCCTACTGGAAAATACGGTTGATTCGTCACCTTCACCACCGGAATCAGTGCCTGTGTCTGGGTCTGTGTCGACCGACTGAGGCAAGGGACGTTTTACAGCCCCTGACGGTGTTTGAGGCGCCTGGACAGACACTAATTGAGTGTCCGGCCGCCTCATGTCGGCAAACGACTGCTTAAGCGAGTTGACGCTATCCCGTAATTCCACAAATAAAGGCATCCATTCTGGTGTCGACCCCCTAGGAGGTGACATCCTCATATTTGGCAATTGCTCCGCCTCCACACCAATAACGTCCTCATACATGTCGACACACACGTACCGACACACAGCAGACACACAGGGAATGCTCTATACGAAGACAGGACCCACTAGCCCTTTGGGGAGACAGAGGGAGAGTCTGCCAGCACACACCAAAAAGCGCTATATATGACAGGGATAGCCTTATGATTAAGTGCTCCCTTATAGCTGCTTTTATATTAATATATTGCCATTTATTCTGCCCCCCCTCTCTGTTATACCCTGTTTCTGTAGTGCAGTGCAGGGGAGAGACCTGGGAGCCTTCCTGACCAGCGGAGCTGTGACAGAAAATGGCGCCGTGTGCTGAGGAGATAGGCCCCGCCCCTTTTTCGGCGGGCTCGTCTCCCGCTATTTAGTACATTTAGGCAGGGGTAAATATCTCCATATAGCCTCTGGGGCTATATGTGAGGTATTTTTAGCCTTTTTAAAGGTTTTCATTTGCCTCCCAGGGCGCCCCCCCCCCAGCGCCCTGCACCCTCAGTGACTGCCGTGTGAAGTGTGCTGAGAGGAAAATGGCGCACAGCTGCAGTGCTGTGCGCTACCTTAAGAAGACTGCAGGAGTCTTCAGCCGCCGATTCTGGACCTCTTCTTGCTTCAGCATCTGTGAGGGGGCCGGCGGCGTGGCTCCGGTGACCATCCAGGCTGTACCTGTGATCGTCCCTCTGGAGCTTCATGTCCAGTAGCCAAGAAGCCAATCCATCCTGCACGCAGGTGAGTTCACTTCTTCTCCCCTCTGTCCCTCGTTGCAGTGATCCTGTTGCCAGCAGGAATCACTGTAAAATAAAAAACCTAAGCTAAACTCTCTAAGCAGCTCTTTATGAGAGCCACCTAGAATTGCACCCTTCTCGGCTGGGCACAAAAATCTAACTGGAGTCTGGAGGAGGGTCATAGGGGGAGGAGCCAGTACACACCACCTGACCTGTAAAAGCTTTACTTTTGTGCCCTGTCTCCTGCGGAGCCGCTATTCCCCATGGTCCTTTCAGGAACCCCAGCATCCACTTAGGACGATAGAGAAACTTAAATACACCCCATCCCTCAAAATGATCCACCCTGCAGATAACGTTTAAACACATCAACCCTCAGGTAACATTAATACACACCCATCCCACATAATGATACACAACACATCCCTCAAATCATATTAATAAACACCCACCTCATATAATACATTCCAACCCTCTTCACATTTATATACTCCTACACCACATAATAATGCACCCCACAGATAACATTTATACACACCCTACCCCCACACAATAATACACCCCACAGATATCATTTATACCCCCACCCCCCAATAATACACCCCACAGATGTCATTTCTACACCCCCCCACAATAATACACCCCACAGATATCATTTATACACACCCCACCCCCACCCCACAATAATACACCTCACAGATATCATTTATACACCCCCCACCACCACACAATAATATACCCCACAGATTTCATTTATACACATCCCACCCCCCACAATAATATACCCCACAGATACAATTTATACACACCCCACCATCACACAATAATACACCCCACAGATATCATTTACACACACCCCACAGATGGTAGATGCTAGATCCAAGTGGCCAAAGGGACCGTTTATGCCAGGGGAGGAGCCACGACACAAGGGGGAGGAGCTAGGCCAGCCCCACAGATATCATTTATACACCCCCACAATAATACACCCCCTACACAAATAATACACAACACAGGATAACTTTTTTACACTTCTATAACTTTAATAAACCACTACCCCACCCACAGATTGCTTTTATACACCCTCACCCCACTGCAGTTACGTACATACCACAAATCTTGAACAAGTCTGTCTTTAGCTTGGTGCCTCTTCTGAGTGTGCAGCTGCAGCACAGGAAGAGACTAGGCCTCCTCACAGCACGTCATTGGTGGCTGTCGGCCCGGGGGAGGGACCAGCCACCAGGAAGCACACACAATTCCAAGTGAGGCTGGCAGGGGGCTGGTATTTGTGGGAGTGACAGCTGTGCGATCAGTCCCTGCAGTGCAGCTGCCTTTAACAGGGCGGAGGAGGGATTCAGGCAGCGCTGCGCACTAGTTCTCATTGCAGCACAGTGCTCCCTATGAGATAGCGCCCACGCGGCTGATAGGCTAGCTGGCCCTGCACACGCCGTCAAATCACCAGGCGCAGAGGAAGCGCTGCCGAGACACATTGTATATGCAGGGCATGGAAGGCAGGTAAAGCCTTATACTGTCTCTGTCAGCGGCACCTTTTGATCCACCAGCAACACGGCTGCGAGAAGGGGGCCTAGGGTGTTGAGGGCGGAGGGGGCAATGCCTACCTAGGAGGCTGCAGTAGAAGGAAATTTTATTTCCTGTCTACTGCAGAACAATGCAGTGGGCCTATTTTAGAGGGTGGGCCTGGAGCCGCAGCTCCATCAGCCCCATTGTTAATCCGGCCCTGTGTATGAATAGGGAGGAGGCAGCTGGACAGAAGGAAAAGTGATTTATCAGGGGCACAAGGGAAAAGTGGGAGTTGATGGTAGCAGTTTACATTTCTAATCTTTTTAATGTGTTAGGTCCAGCTAATAGGACATGCTCTGCCCTTTATTGGTGTAACTCCACATACATTACATTTTGAGGTAGTGATCCCACCTACTTTGGTAGTGGCTCCACCTACAGTTGGTTTGTTGACGCCCACATGAGGCCACTTCTAGAAATTTTTCCAGGGCCACTGATCAACTCTCCGGTCTTTCTTTCTGTCACCATTAGATAATTTGAAGAAATAAACAACAATGCTGACCATTTTTAAATGCCACATCTGAGAGTTACTATTTTGGTTAAGCATTTTAGGGTTTACGTTGTGAACTGCTGTTTTGGGTTTTCATTCTGACATCTGTGATTGTGGCAGAGTGAGCACTGTGCATTCACTCAGTACAGCAGTTATGGGTATATGCAATTGGTGTCGAAAACTGCCGTCTGTCGAAAAGACGGCAGTTTTCAACTTTTTAAGGGTGATTCGACCTATTCAGTCCTATTCGACAAGTCGTGGAATTCGACTTGTCGAAAAGCACGTGGATCAGCGGAATAGCTGCCGATCCACGTGCTTGTGTCAAAAACGCCTTTTCGACCATCTCAGTACGACTTTAAAAAAAAGTCGGGCTGAGATGGGGACTGCAGCGCCGGAGATGGGGAGAGCCGAGGCGGGGACGGGGTGAGCAGCGCTGGAGTACAGTCGCCGCTCACAGCAGTGTCCACCCGGCTCCAGCAAGCGAGACCATGCTTGCTGGAGCCGGGTGGACGCTGCCGCCGTGAGCGGCGGCTGTGAGAGAGGGTGAAGACGGGGAGCGGCGGTGGCTGTGACGGGGGACAGAGCGGCGGCAGTGACGGGGGACAGAGCGGCGGCTGTGAGACAGGAGGGATGGGGGAGAGCCACGGGCAGACGGGGAAGAGCAGCGGCTGCTGTAGTGCTGCTCCCCCGTCTGCCCGCGGCTCTCCCCCGTCTCCCCCCGCCCCCATCTCAATTCAACTTTTGTAAAAGTCAAATTGAGATGTCCATTGAATAGGCCAGGTCGGATCCATTCCAACAGATGAATGTCGGAATGGATCCGACTTCAATTGAATAAGTCTGTGAATGGATGGTGATTTCATAGTGTGAGTGCTGTGTACTGAGGGGGTAATTCCAAGTTGATCGCAGCAGGAATTTAGTTAGCAATTGGGCAAAACCATGTGTACTGCAGGGGAGGCAGATTTAACATGTGCAGAGAGAGTTAGATTTGGGTGGGTTATTCTGTTTCTGTGCAGGGTAAATCCTGGCTGCTTTATTTTTACACTGCAATGTAGATTGCAGATTGAACACACCACACCCAAATCTAACTCTCTCTGCACATGTTATATCTGCCCCACCTGCAGTGCACATGGTTTTGCCCAACTGCTAACAAAATTCCTGCTTCGATCAACTTGGAATTACCTCCTGAATGCACACGCTGGGGATGGTTCTGAGCTGGGTGTAAAGCCAAAACAGCAAGTAACTGCACCTGGGTAAAACCATGCTGCACTGCAGGAGGGGCAGATATAACATGTGCAGAGAGAGTTAGATTTGGGTGGGGTGGTAAATCATACTTACCGACTTTGTTACCCCTACAAGATAGGAAAAAACGAGATCGGAAAAAACTATAGATATGAAGCGGGCACTTTGCGTGTTTTGTGTTTTGGTTCTGGATCCCCGCTCGTGTTTTGGATCTGGATGATTTTTTTTAAAAAACAGCTAAAATCACAGAATCTGGGGGTAATTTTGATCCTACGGTATTATTAACCTCAATAACATTAATTTCCACTAATTTCCAGTCTATTCTGAACACCTCACAATATTGTTTTCATGCCAAAAGGTTGCACCGAGGTGGCTGTATGACTAAGCTAAGTGACACAAGTGTGCGGCACAAACACCTGGCCCATCTAGGAGTGGCACTGCAGTGTCAGACAGGATGGCAGATTTAAAAACTAGTCCCCAAACAGCACATGATGCAAAGAAGTAAAAGAGGTGCAATGAGGTAGCTGTATGACTAAACTAAGCGACACACGTGTGCGGCATAAACAACATGGGACGTGCTGAATTTGCCCAGATGTAATACACGCACAATATTGGTGGCAGAGGAGAGCGTACCCCTAAACCACACACACACGGCAAAGCCTGTAAAATTAATTTGGAGAATAATAACCCTTTTATTTGCAGCTATTATAAAAATATACAGGACAGGCGAGCGTACCCCTACACCACACAGGGCAAACCCTGTAAAAATTATTTGGATAATATACAGTAAGTAATGTATATAACCATTTTATTTGGAGTAAATAATATATAGCACAGGACACCACCACTGGACTTATGGCAGCACAAGACACCACCACTGGACTGATGCAGCTCAAGAAACCACCACTGGACTGGACTTATACGGAAGTACCCCTGGAGTTGTACGGCAGTACCCCTGGACTTATATGGCAGTACCCCTGGAGTTGTACGGCAGTGTCAGACAGGATGGCACTTTAAAAAACTAGTTCCCAAACAGCACATGATGCAAAGAAGAAAAAGAGGTGCAAAATGGAATTGTCCTTGGGCTCTTCCACCCACCCTTATGTTGTATAAACAGGACATGCACACTTTAACAAACCAATCATTTCAGCGACAGGGTCTGGCACACAACTGTGGCTGAAATGAGTGGTTTGTTTGGGCCCCCAACTAAAAAGAAGCAATCTCTCCTTGCACAAACTGGCTCTACAGAGGCAAGATGTTGACCTCATCCTCATCCTCCGATTCCTCACCCCTTTCAGTGTGTACATCCTCCTCCTCACAGAGTATTAATTCGTTCCCACTGGAATCCACCATCACAGGTCCCTGTGTACTTTCTGGAGGCAATTGATGGTCAAGGTCTTCCCAGTGAAATTTTTAATTCATTTTGATGAACATCATCTACTCCACATTTTGTGGAAGTAACATCCTACGCCGATCGCTGACAAGGTTACCGGCTGCACTAAACACTCTTTCAGAGTACACACTGGAGGGGGGGCAACTTAGGTAAAATAAAGCCAGTTTGTGCAAGGGCATCCAAATTGCCTCTTTCTGCAGCGGGGTACACTGGTGTTCCACAGGGAAAAACATCGGGGGAGGGGGGGGGGGTGTAGAGTCGGATCCTGATCGGAGGCACCAACAGGCTAAAGCTTTGACTGTTCCCAAGATGCACTGCCTCCTCCATATCCCCACCTCCAGGCACTGGAGCTCAGTTTGTAAGTTGGTGCCTGCAGTGCAGGCAGCTAACAGGATGGGCTGATCTAAGGAGCCCTAAAACGAGCTTTTCTGAGAAAAAAAAAAGACGACTTCAAGGGCCTCAGCACAGGCACTTGTTGCTATATATCATGCTGACATATCGTGCTGCGGCTCCCTCACCCCCCCCAGTGGTGCTGTATACTCCCGCGCCCTGGTTGCTGGGTACTTACAGCGGAGGTGCTCCAGTTTCATCAGGCACACAAATACCGCCGCTGCTCTCCTGGATCGTGTAGCCGCACATCTAGGGAGGAGGTAAGAGGGTCCCCCAGGCAAGACCCACCGAAATCGTGATCCGGATGCGGTCTCCCGAGGCAGACCATGCCGCTGCCGTGGACACTGTGGCCATGCAGGGACCCCATTATATCCACCAGGGCAAGGCGTACAGGTCGGATTTACTAAAATCCGTTTCACATAGGCTCCATCTGGTGGTGAAGTCCAGCAGGGGGGATAAGGCACTGACCTGTAGCCCCTCCCCCAGCTCTGGCCGCCATCTACAGCAGATGTTCCCACTCTGGATCTGCATCTCTCTCTCTCCCTCACTGTCCATGTTTGGGCACCATTACACAGAGCTGTGCTTATTCTGGGACTGCTGGGCACAGTCTCCTCTGTAAAGCCGCCTGCTTCATCAGCGCTGTGCATTTACAGGACCCTTAAGTATTCTACATGTCGTTTAGACAGTGTTAGTTAAGAACAAGTGCATAACTATATGAATATTTAGTACAAGTATTCTGTGATATACATCCAGTGTTTACTGTGCATTGTTATATCTGTATACATACATAGCTCTATGCAGTATTACCAGTGCAGACAAGAATGGGTAATGATAAAATACCGTGCGCCAATGCTGGCTGCCCTTGATTTCAAGATGGATGGAAAAGTGTCACCCAACACTTCAGTAGACAGGACAAAGAAGAGGTACCATTTGAATCCAAGGGCGCTCAGAAAAATTAAACAAAACAAACACTCATAGTGTATTATGTAAAGCAAGAAAAAAACACAATCAACAGCAATCTCTTGTTACGTCTTGTACCTAAAATGTTGGTCTACTGTTTTTAGGAGTAGACATACACGCTTTTTGTGGGAGCTGGATTTCCAACAGTGTCAGATCCTTAAACCATTGACGCCTCCTCCAGAGAACGTATGCCAAAAAGAGAGAAACAATAGCCTCCAATAGTGTAATACTATTTTTAATTCTCTGTTAAAACATGTAACAACACAATGGGAAATAGATGGTCTCTCACCCTTAGAATTGGTCTACAGGTAAAAACAGTAGACAAAACAGCAAGTTTACAGATGTTATCTCCGGGCGTCCCCAGGGCCGGCTGTACAACTCCACAGGTGGTGTCCCAAACGTCTTCCCCACAGCAATTAAAACCTCCTGCCAACGCGTTTCAACACTCACAGTGTCTTCCTCAAGGCATAAGGAGGATGAACATTACTTGTCTATTTATACCCCTCCCTCCTAAACACTAAACCCCACCTATTACCAGACATGGATCAACTAACAGCTAAAATTCCCATTCTAACACACTCAAATCATCCAGTCCATGGTCCGGTCCTAAATTTCATGTTACTCAAACTTTCCCGCCCGAACTGAAGACCTGTCATCCTCGCACGGCATTCGCCGTTTGGCCGGAAGTTGTCATCCCGGCCGCGGCCGGAAGTACGTCCTCGTCAAGATCGCAGACGGAAACACGTCATCTGCGTCACTGGTCTCCAGCTGCACCCGGAAGAGGCAGAGTCATAACTTCATGTGTACCCCCGGAAGTATGGTGTCTCGTTGTCTATTTCTTCCTCTGACACATTCATTAGTTCCATTCACCGGCGGCCATTTTTTTGGAGTTTTCATCCACAGAAAATCCAAATACCGTTTATCAGAAATAGATGGCCTCAGGGAAAGGTGAAAAATATATATATTTAAATCATGGGTGTCATAAAAACATGAAAAATAGCAGCAGCATATTACTTAAAAACTAAAATAAAAATTCTTAGGGATAACTCATATCCATACAGCAAAAGACATTATCATAATAAAATTTCATTATAAAAACCATTTCAATTCAAAGTCTTTATTAAGACCCTTTGGGACAAGAGTACCACAATTAAAAATCATACTCATTTCTGTTTCAGCTAAAATGGATCCTACATCTTTCCCTCTGATATTCCCTCTGATATGTTTTAAACCATAAAAGTTCCTAATCTGGGTGGTATCGCAGCTGTGAACATTTTTAAAATGTAGAGAAAGGGCATGAGTCTCCATGCCCTTTGCAATATTCCTCATATGTTCCCCCCAATCTCACTTTTAGGGGTCTGCTAGTACGTCCAATATAAAACTTGTCACAAGTGCACTCGATGCAATAGATCACATTTGAAGTGTGGCACGCTATCAATTACTTTATTTTAATTGTCTTGTTGTTGATCTCAACCTCTGTTTTTTTCATGCCAAAGGTATTTTTACTTTCTTACAACTAGTACATATCCCACATCTGAAAAAACCAGTGGATATAGTTTTTGGACCTTTGGGGAATGTAGGGCACAGACTTCGTACCAATCTTATACAAGAAAAGAGGGGCGAGTCAGTTAAATCCTTTGGCGCATAGGAAAAGGGAACAAGGGAGACCTATGGAAACGATACAGATTGCTTCCCTAGGTGTATTTCAACTGAGCTAGAAGGGAATGATCTGCGTACCCCCACTCACACTGTACGGGGGTGAGATGTATCCATAAAGGTATCTTTTTCAATCGTAAACCGATGTTAACAAATGTCCAGGCTTTATATCAAGCAGGCAATCAGAAATGTTGAAATGAAGAGACAGAGAGTCGTACCCCAACTCACATGAGAAGAAACTCGATGACTCCTATCAAGGTATCTTTAAGTGTTCAATGCAGGTCTTAATGTGACTTCTCAGCAAAAGACGGTCTCATAGGATTTGTAAAGATAAAACACACAAACAATGTGTAGTATTTCAAATGACCCCACTTTTGTGTGCAATAACATAGAATGTGGGTAACCTACACCGTGATCATGTAGTATGCTTATGTCATATTTGCTGGGTGCACTGTGCATCTACCCTTCACAATGGTGGAGGAATGAAGCCAAAACGTACCCCTGACTCACACAAGAAAAACTGGGGTGACTCCTATCAAGGTATCTTTAGAACACTAACCACCTCTAATTGGCGTACCCCAACTCACGAGTGAAGGTGTGGACCAATTCTCATCTGGGTTTCTTTATAGCCTTGATAGCTTTCTCAATCGTTAAACAATTGGACTCAGGAAACTCTTCTTATTCCATACAATCCATAATACAGTTTATTGTTCCAAACAGAATTCCACCAAACAGATAAAACATGTGCAAAATCCGCAAAAAAAAGTTTTAAAAATTTCTAAAAAGATTCCCGCCAGTCTTTCAATGGTTAATACCAGAAAGGTTTAAACCAAGTTAAAAAATCAAGCAAAAAATCACAATAAATCCAAAATGAACTCCAGTGTAGTCTATTAAAAAAGAAATTGATGGCTACTCACACAGCGGTATGTCGACGCGTTTCGGTCCTAGGACCTTTATCAAGACATGACCAACTGTGTGGGGAGCCAGATATTTATGGTAAGAGTAGCCAATAGTGCACTGACAGGAAATTGATGTAAAGGAAATGACATCATCCTGTAGTTCAGCATTTTATATAGACCCATCCTTTTACATAATACAAGTTCCATTACTTCTATATATCCTACTGATCTGGTTACACAGAAATAAATCAACCCCGGAGCTTCATCATGTGAAGTTTCAAATATCTTAAATGCGGGGTTGTTTTCTCCGGGCATCGCAACTCACTTCCGGTCCCGCAATGGTTTCTGGGAAGTGTAGTTCTATGAACCGTGATGGTCCCTTCGTTAGAACTATCTCTCATAGGCAAATGCAGTGAAACTTACAAATGTACACATCACTATTTGTAATTCACTTGATATTCGATTGTGCAAATGGTACATCAATCTAACTTTAAAAACTCAATCCGGATCGATACGTCACTTCCGGAAACAAAGGGATTCATGGGAAATGTAGTTTCGTATTAAAAAACGGCATTATTATGCCCTTTCATAAATCCATATGTATGATCTATAATTAAAATTAAAACTAAACAGTCCCCACAGTCAATTTCAAACACCCCCAGTTTGTTATTGAGATAACGTCCTTCTTCTAAAAGATCGATATGACACAGATTGACGTTTCCGCGATCTCGCTCGGTGTATGCCGGGACATGTAGTCCAAGGAGTCATCCTTCCTTTGTGTGCTTGACTTGTCCCCAACAGCCATTGAGTTGCCTTGTCTTTCACCGATCGATGCCCTCTTGTGGGTTCATGGAAAGCATGGATTCTGGATTTTTGTGTGGTATCTGGAACTTCTTCTAACAGAACCCTCCACACTTAAGTCACGGGATCGGTCGGGTTGATGGGTCATGGTTTGATGATGAATCGGACGTATGTTAAGGTGACCAGCCATATAAAAAAATATAAAGAATTTATGAGAAAAATGAAAAATAAAAATACAATACAATTAAAATGATATGCTAAGTCTCATTTATAAAAACCACTTCAATTCAAAATCGGAATTGAGACCTCCTGGTAGCAGAGTCTTGCATTGATAGATGAGTCTCATTTCAGCTTTTGCTAGCATAGTGGCTGTGTCTCTATTTCTTAAATTTGACTTAATATGTTTCATACCATAAAAACCTGTGATTTCTGCAGGAGAACAATTATGATGGTCTTTGAAATGTGCAGACAAAGCATGTGTGTTTAAACCTTTTCTGACATTTCTGATGTGTTCTCCAATCCTGACTTTTAAAGGACGGGAGGTACGTCCAATATAGAATAAACCATAAGCTGCAGCTAATTGCATAAACCACATTTTTGGTGTCACATGTAATAAAATCAGTAATCTTAATAGTTTGATTGTTGATACAAACTTCAATGGTTTTGTTATCACCCTTGCTGTTTCTACAACCGGTACAATTCAAACATCTATAGAATCCTTTGGATAAAACTCTGGGATGTATTGTGGGTGCTGCTGATGTGCTGCAAACCAAAGTGGACTTAATATTGGGTGCTTTTTTATAAATATGGATCGGTTTCTCAGGAATTAATGGCCCGATTAGTGGATCACTCTTCAGAAGCTTCCAATGTCTTCTGAAGAGGTCTTCCACCTTTTTGTGGTGGGTGCCATATTGAGTGATAAAAGCCCATTCATATCTTTTGTCTTTTGTTGATTGTGTAGTAAATCCTGTCTGGGTACAGTATCAGTATAGACTTTGGCTTTTTCCACAGCAAGTCTGGTATATCCACTGGCTATAAACCTATCAGTCAATTCTCTGGATTGTGTCTGGAATGTATTCTCATCCGTGCAATTCCTCTTCAGTCTTTTAAATTGGCCACTAGGGATTGCCTGTAACCAATTCTGATGGTGACAACTATCAGCCGGGATGTAACACATGGAAGGGATGATGAATAAGTTATCATCTATCCTGACCAAAGAATGCAAAATATGGTGGGAGGTTATGACTCTAGAAAAATATCTAGCTAAGAATCTAATTCCTAAAGGACTAAAAATTGTGAAAATCTCCACCTTCACATCTTCAGATGGAGACTTTAAAAAAGAGTGGGATGAGATCACGAGAACGTGTTCACTCTCCCTGATGAAATTAATCATCAAAGATAGAAAAAGTGAATTAGAGAGGTTAGATGGTGAGATAGCCACATATAAATCCCTGGTTGATCCATATGCCAACTCCAATGAATATAAAACCATTGAGAGTAGAATCGAACTAAATTTAAAAAAAACACAAAAGTTACTCATTGATAAAAAAGTAAAGAAGTATCAAAGAGACATAATTGATATTAACAAACAACGGGAAGAGATGTCTAATGAGGAAAGATTCACAGAAACAATGGAAAACCAGATCCCCAATAGAAAGCAACGGAAGCAATTTAGGAGAACTAGACCACTGGAAACCATGGAAGGGAGGAAAGATGTTAGAAGATATAGCCCTCCACGGTACACATCACCAGTAACGAGAAATAGACCAACTATCAGATCTCAGAGAAGAGAACCATCATTAGAACCCTACTTTAGGAGAACAGGCAGAGATTTGACACCAGAATGGAGGGGAGTACAATTCAAGGAAACCGAGAGTAGAACATTCCATCAAGATAGAGACCCAGTGGCTTTATCCAATCAATTTTCACCTCTAAATAATTTACGAAGATCAACTCGTTTTTTGGGGAAGGACAGACCACCAGTCCGTTACAGATAACCCATAGGAAGTACAGAGGGAAGAGGGGAGGAGTGAAAAAAGTGCAGACATACAAAATCAAGAGAAAGAAAAAGAGGAAGAAGAGGAAGGGCATCAGTTTACACTCGGGAAATACCGAATCTGTGAATTCACTATCGAAAGTTAAAATTTTTAATTTAAGTTCTCATATACTTGTCGATAGTGAAAAGTCGCTCCTTGAAAAAGGACTGAAATGTGCCCCCAGTTATATTCCCAATTCTTTTGATATTTATTTGGATGTCCAGAGATTTATACGCAAATTAACATTAAAAATTTTTTTTGCAAGTCAGGACAATGTTGATAAGGAACAGGAGGGGCAGACCACGCCCTTCAGACCAAAATCCATCTTTTTTCCCAAACATGTACAAGGTCCATTCATAGAGACCTTTGGGTTATTAGTGATGGAAGATTTAGAACAGATGGGGGAAAAGGATAATAAGAAAAAATGCAACCTTACATTTAAGGAACGGAAAGCATTAAAAGATCTCAGGCAGGATAAATCCCTTATAGTGAAGCCAGCTGATAAAGGCGGGTGAGTCGTTTTAATGGATGTTACCAGCTATGAACTTGAAATCATGAGACAATTAAACGATGAGACCACCTATAAAAGGCTTAGGAACGATCCTACGGTAACGACAATTGCTAAACTTAAAGCATGGATCGACCCCTATGAAAAGTCCAATACCATCAGCATTAAAGAAGTGAAGTACATCGTTAATGAAACACCCACAACACCTGTCATCTATATACTCCCAAAAGTCCATAAGGATGCCCAAAATCCTCCAGGGAGGCCGATTATCTCTGGAGTGAATTCAGTTACAGCTAATTTATCTAAATTTATAGATTTTTACCTTCAACCACTAGTGATGTTAAATAAGTCGCACTTGAAAGATACAAAAGACTTCCTGGTATGTTTGGAACAACTCAGGTGGGAAGAGAACTACATTATGGTGACTGCCGATGTTAGTTCGCTTTATACCATAATTAACCACACACAGGGTATAAAAGCAGTGGAGCATTTCTTAAGACTTTCGGATTTGGATACAGGCCTCCAGACATTGATCCTAGAAGGAATTTATTTCATTTTAAATAATAACTTTTTCCTGTTTAAGGATCAATTCTATATACAAAAAACCGGTACAGCCATGGGCACCAGGTTCGCGCCAAGTTATGCCAACCTTTTCATGGGGGCATGGGAGTTGGAAAACATCTGGTCCAACAATCCCTATGGCGCGAACCTGGTGTCCTATGTACGGTATATAGACGATATATTTTTCATATGGAGGGGAGACTGTGAGACCTTGAATGACTTCTGCACCAGCCTGAATAACAATGATAGGAATATCAAATTAAGTTTTGAAACAAGTAAGAACTTGGTTAATTTTTTAGACATCACCGTCTATATAGAGGAAGGTATTATTAACACTAGAACCTTTACCAAACCCACGGATTCACAGTGTTACATTCCGGCTGATAGTTGTCACCATCAGAATTGGTTACAGGCAATCCCTAGTGGCCAATTTAAAAGACTGAAGAGGAATTGCACGGATGAGAATACATTCCAGACACAATCCAGAGAATTGACTGATAGGTTTATAGCCAGTGGATATACCAGACTTGCTGTGGAAAAAGCCAAAGTCTATACTGATACTGTACCCAGACAGGATTTACTAAAGAAGACCACACAATCAACAAAAGACAAAAGATATGAATGGGCTTTTATCACTCAATATGGCACCCACCACAAAAAGGTGGAAGACATCTTCAGAAGACATTGGAAGCTTCTGAAGAGTGATCCACTAATCGGGCCATTAATTCCTGAGAAACCGATCCATATTTATAAAAAAGCACCCAATATTAAGTCCACTTTGGTTTGCAGCACATCAGCAGCACCCACAATACATCCCAGAGTTTTATCCAAAGGATTAGATGTTTGAATTGTACCGGTTGTAGAAACAGCAAGGGTGATAACAAAACCATTGACGTTTGTATCAACAATCAAACTATTAAGATTACTGATTTTATTACATGTGACACCAAAAATGTGGTTTATGCAATTAGCTGCAGCTGTGGTTTATTCTATATTGGACGTACCTCCCGTCCTTTAAAAGTCAGGATTGGAGAACACATCAGAAATGTCAGAAAAGGTTTAAACACACATGCTTTGTCTGCACATTTCAAAGACCATCATAATTGTTCTCCTGCAGAAATCACAGGTTTTTATGGTATGAAACATATTAAGTCAAATTTAAGAAATAGAGACACAGCCACTATGCTAGCAAAAGCTGAAATGAGACTCATCTATCAATGCAAGACTCTGCTACCAGGAGGTCTCAATTCCGATTTTGAATTGAAGTGGTTTTTATAAATGAGACTTAGCATATCATTTTAATTGTATTGTATTTTTATTTTTCATTTTTCTCATAAATTCTTTATATTTTTTTATATGGCTGGTCACCTTAACATACGTCCGATTCATCATCAAACCATGACCCATCAACCCGACCGATCCCGTGACTTAAGTGTGGAGGGTTCTGTTAGAAGAAGTTCCAGATACTACACAAAAATCCAGAATCCATGCTTTCCATGAACCCACAAGAGGGCATCGATCGGTGAAAGACACGGCAATTCAATGGCTGTTGGGGACAAGTCAAGCACACAAAGGAAGGATGACTCCTTGGACTACATGTCCCGGCATACACCGAGCGAGATCGCGGAAACGTCAATCTGTGTCATATCGATCTTTTAGAAGAAGGACGTTATCTCAATAACAAACTGGGGGTGTTTGAAATTGACTGTGGGGACTGTTTAGTTTTAATTTTAATTATAGATCATACATATGGATTTATGAAAGGGCATAATAATGCCGTTTTTTAATACGAAACTACATTTCCCATGAATCCCTTTGTTTCCGGAAGTGACGTATCGATCCGGATTGAGTTTTTAAAGTTAGATTGATGTACCATTTGCACAATCGAATATCAAGTGAATTACAAATAGTGATGTGTACATTTGTAAGTTTCACTGCATTTGCCTATGAGAGATAGTTCTAACGAAGGGACCATCACGGTTCATAGAACTACACTTCCCAGAAACCATTGCGGGACCGGAAGTGAGTTGCGATGCCCGGAGAAAACAACCCCGCATTTAAGATATTTGAAACTTCACATGATGAAGCTCCGGGGTTGATTTATTTCTGTGTAACCAGATCAGTAGGATATATAGAAGTAATGGAACTTGTATTATGTAAAAGGATGGGTCTATATAAAATGCTGAACTACAGGATGATGTCATTTCCTTTACATCAATTTCCTGTCAGTGCACTATTGGCTACTCTTACCATAAATATCTGGCTCCCCACACAGTTGGTCATGTCTTGATAAAGGTCCCAGGACCGAAACGCGTCGACATACCGCTGTGTGAGTAGCCATCAATTTCTTTTTTAATAGACTACACTGGAGTTCATTTTGGATTTATTGTGATTTTTTGCTTGATTTTTTAACTTGGTTTAAACCTTTCTGGTATTAACCATTGAAAGACTGGCGGGAATCTTTTTAGAAATTTTTAAAACTTTTTTTTGCGGATTTTGCACATGTTTTATCTGTTTGGTGGAATTCTGTTTGGAACAATAAACTGTATTATGGATTGTATGGAATAAGAAGAGTTTCCTGAGTCCAATTGTTTAACGATTGAGAAAGCTATCAAGGCTATAAAGAAACCCAGATGAGAATTGGTCCACACCTTCACTCGTGAGTTGGGGTACGCTAATTAGAGGTGGTTGGTGTTCTAAAGATACCTTGACAGGAGTCACCCCAGTTTTTCTTGTGTGAGTCAGGGGTACGTTTTGGCTTCATTCCTCCACCATTGTGAAGGGTAGATGCACAGTGCACCCAGCAAATATGACATAAGCATACTACATGATCACGGTGTAGGTTACCCACATTCTATGTTATTGCACACAAAAGTGGGGTCATTTGAAATACTACACATTGTTTGTGTGTTTTATCTTTACAAATCCTATGAGACCGTCTTTTGCTGAGAAGTCACATTAAGACCTGCATTGAACACTTAAAGATACCTTGATAGGAGTCATCGAGTTTCTTCTCATGTGAGTTGGGGTACGACTCTCTGTCTCTTCATTTCAACATTTGATTGCCTGCTTGATATAAAGCCTGGACATTTGTTAACATCGGTTTACGATTGAAAAAGATACCTTTATGGATACATCTCACCCCCGTACAGTGTGAGTGGGGGTACGCAGATCATTCCCTTCTAGCTCAGTTGAAATACACCTAGGGAAGCAATCTGTATCTTTTCCATAGGTCTCCCTTGTTCCCTTTTCCTATGCGCCAAAGGATTTAACTGACTCGCCCCTCTTTTCTTGTACATGTTGTTGGATAATAGGTGAAATCCAGTATTGAGTCAGTGGTTTCCATAGGCTGCATTTCCCTTGCGCCGTCGTTTGTATTTGTTACAGTAACACCTTTTTTTTGCACCTTCGTACCAATCTTGATTTGAGATTAGGGGCTTTCCTAAAAATGCACATTGGATTCGTTGGTAACTCATCCCCTATTATTGGATCTTTCTTTAACACCGACCAGTGCTTCCTAAAGATCCGTTGGACCTTATTATATTGGGAGGAAAAGTTGGTAATAAAGGCCCACTTGAATCTTTCATTCTGGTTCTCTTTCTTTTTATTTACTGATTTTCTTAGGACATTTTCTCTATCTAATTTAGAAATTTCTTGAAGGGCCTGTTGGGTTTTCTCTTTATCATACCCACATCTATTAAAACATTTTGCCATCTCTCTGGCTTGTGTGTGGAAAACTTCCTTCTCCGAACAATTTTTCATCAATCTTCTAAATTGTCCTGATGGTATGGATTCTAGCCATCTTTCATGATGGCAACGGTCCCTAGCAATAAAAGATTTCGAATCAGTGGGTTTAATAAAATTTCTCGTTTTCAGAATTCCATTTTCCACATATATGGTTAAATCAAGAAAATTTACGCTTACTTGACTTATATCAAAGGTTAAAACTATATTTCGATCATTGGTATTTAAAAAGGAGCAAAAAAGGTCAAGTTCTTCCTTCCCCCCCTCCCAGATAAAAAATATATCATCAATATCTGTTTAACCAAGGACTGACACCTAATAAACCTCGCCCTCCTAGGGTCATCTAAACAGGCAATTTCTTCCGGGAAAAAACGAGATTGGAAAAAACGAGATTGGAAAAAACGAGATTGGAAAAACGAGATTGGAAAAAACGAGATTGGATTGGAAAAAACGAGATTGGAAAAATGGAAAAAACGAGAGATTGGAAAAAACGAGATTGGAAAAAACGAGATTGATTGAAAAAAGATGAGCCCACCTTTCTCGTAGAATGGGCCTTCACCGATTTCGGTAACGGCAATCCCGCCATAGAATGAGCATGCTGAATCGTATTACAGATCCAGCGTGCAATAGTCTGCTTGGAAGCAGGAGCCCCAATCTTGTTGGGAGAATACAGGACAAACAGAGCCTCCGTTTTCCTAATCTGAGCCGTTCTGGCGACATAGATTTTCAAAGCTGACCGCATCGAGAGAGACTTCGATTCCACCAAGGCTTCAGTAGCCACTGGTACCACAATAGGTTGGTTCATGTGAAACAATGAAACCACCTTTGGTAGAAATTGCTGACGAGTTCTCAACTCCGCTCTATCTACATGGAAGATCAAATAGGGGCTCTTGTGAGACAAAGCCGCTAATTCAGACACCCGCCTTGCCGATGCCAAGGCCAACAGCATGACCACTTTCCAAGTGAGGAATTTGAGCTCAACCTTACGCAAAGGTTCAAACCTATGAGATTGCAGGAACCGCAACACCACGTTAAGATCCCATGGTGCCACTGGGGTCACAAAGGGAGGTTGAATGCGCAGCACTCCTTTCACGAAGGTCTGAACTTCTGGAAGGGAGGCCAATTCTTTCTGAAAGAAAATTGATAAGGCCAAAATTTGTACTTTAATGGAGCCTAACTTTAGGCCCGCATTCACACCTGCTTTCAAAAAATGGAGAAAACGCCCTAGCTGAAATTCTTTCATAGGAGCCTTCTTGGATTCACACCAAGACACATTTTCTCCAAATACGGTGGTAATGCCGCGCCGTTTCTTCTTTTCTAGCCTGAAGTAGTGTGGGAATGACTTCACTGGGAATACCCTTTCGGGCTAGGATTTGGCGTTCAACCGCCATACCGTCAAACGCAGCCGCGGTAAGTCTTGATACACGCACGGTCCTTACTGTAACAGGTCCTCTCGTAGAGGAAAAGGCCAGGGATCTCCTATGAGTAATTCCCGAAGATCCGGATACCAGGCCCTCCTTGGCCAGTCTGGAACAATGAGTATCGCCTGAACCCTTGGTCTTCTTATGATCTTGATCACCTTTGGAATGAGTGGAAGTGGAGGGAACACACAGACCGACTGAAACACCCACGGTGTCACTAGGGCGTCCACCACTATTGCTTGAGGGTCCCTCGACCTGGAACAATATCTCTGAAGTTTCTTGTTGAGGCGAGACGCCATCATGTCTATTTGAGGAATTCCCCAATGACTTGTCACTTCTGCAAACACCTCTTGATGAAGACCCCACTCTCCTGGATGGAGATCGTGTCTGCTGAGGAAGTCTGCTTCCCAGTTCTCCACGCCTGGAATGAAGACTTCTGACAGATCGCTTGCATGTCTTTCCGCCCAGCGAAGAACTTTTGTGGCCTCCACCATTGCCGCTCTGCTCTTTGTTCCGCCCTGGCGGTTTATGTACGCCACTGCTATGTTGTCCGACTGAATCAAGACGGGCAGACCGCGAAGAAGATGTTCCTCTTGCAGAAGGCCGTTGTAAATGGCCCTTAATTCCAGAATGTTTATGTGCAGACAAGCTTCCTGGCTTGACCATTTTCCCTGGAAATTCTTCCCCCTGAAAGACTGTTCCCCAGCCTCGGAGACTTGCATCCGTGGTCAACAGGATCCAATCCTGGATCCCGAACCTGCGTCCCTCTAGGAGGTGACAACTGTGCAGCCACTACAGGAGAGATATTCTGGTCCTGGAAGATAGGATTATTTTCCGGTGCATGTGCAGGTGAGACCCGGACCATTGGTCCAACAGGTCCCACTAAAACACCCTGGCATGGAACCTGCCAAACGGAATGGCCTCGTAGGCCGCCACCATCTTCCCCAGCAACCGAGTGCATTGATGAATCGACACTCTTGCCAGTTTCAGAATCTCTTTGACCATGTTCTGGATTTCCGGAGCCTTTTCCACTGGAAGAAAGACTCTCTGTAATTCTGTGTCTAGAATCATACCCAAGAATGACAGCCGTGTTGTCGGAACCAACTGTGATTTTGGCAAGTTTAGGAGCCAACCATGTTGTTGCAGAAAATTGCCATGGAGAGCGTAACGTTCTTCAGTAATTGCTCCTTGGATCTCGCCTTTATCAGGAGATCGTCCAAGTACGGGATAATTGTGATTCCTTGTTTGCGCAGGAGAACCATCATTTCCGCCATTACTTTGGTGAAATTCCTCGGAGCCGTGGACAGACTAAACGGCGTCGTCTGAAATTGGTAATGACAATCCTGAATTGCAAACCTCAGGTAAGCCTGATGCGGAGGATATATGGGGACGTGTAAGTAGGCATCCTTTATGTCGACCGACACCATAAAATCCCCCTCCTCTAGACTGGAGATTACTGCTCGGAGAGATTCCATCTTGAATTTGAATTTTTTCAGATAGAAATTGAGGGATTTTAGGTTCAGAATTGGTCTGACCGAGCCGTCCGGCTTCGGGACCACGAACAGGCTCAAATAAAAGCCTTCTCCCTGCTGTGACGGGGGTACAGTGACAATGACTTGATTTTGACACAGCTTTTGTATTACAGCGCATACTACCTCCCTTTCAGGAAGAGAAGCTGGCAAGGCCGATTTTAAAAATCGGTGAGGGGGCACGTCTTGAAACTCCAATTTGTACCCTTGGGCTACTATTTCTAATACCCAAGGATCCAGGGCCAAGCGAACCCAGACCTGACTGAAGAGTTGGAGACGGACTGCCGCAGAGGAGCCCCAGCATCATGAGGTAGATTTGGCAGAAGCCGGGGGGGAAACTTCCGCTTTTGGGAACCTGCCACAGCCGGTGACCTTTTTCCTCTAGTAGCAAGAAAGGAAGACTCTCGTCCTTTTTTGTATTTATTGGGCCGAAAGGACTGCATCTGATAGTGGGGCATTTTCTTTTGTTGTGCAGGGACATAAGGTAGAAATGGTGACTTACCCGCGGTAGCCGTAGATACCAGGTCAGCGAGGCCATCACCAAACAAGACACCACCTTTATACGGCAGAGACTCCATAGCCTTCTTAGAGTCAGCATCAGTATTCCATTGATGAATCCACAATGCCCTCCTAGCCGAGACTGCCATGGCATTGGTCCTTGATCCCAAAATGCAATATCCCTCGCAGCTTCCTTTAGGTAGGCTGCAGCGTCCCTGATATAACCCAGTGTCAAAATAATGCTATCCGTATCCAGGGAATCTATATCAGATGACAAGTTATCTGCCCACTTTTCAATAGCGCTACTCACCCATGCCGATACAACGGCAGGTCTGAGCAGCGTACCAGTAGTGACATAAATGGATTTCAATGTATTTTCCTGCTTACTATCCGCAGGATCCTTCAGGGCTGCCGTGTCAGGAGACTGAAGCGCCACCTTTTTGGACAGACGCGATAGAGCTTTGTCCACAGTGGGGGTTGACTCCCACCTTTCCCTGTCCCCAGAGGGGAACGGATATGCCACCACAATTCTCTTGGGAATCTGTAACTTTTTGTCAGGATTTTCCCAAGCCTTTTCAAAAAGCGTGTACAGTTCATGAGAGGGAGGGAACGTTACCTCAGGTTTCTTTCCTTTAAACATACAGACCCTTCTGTCAGGAACAGCAGGGTCTTCCATGATATGTAAAACGTCTTTTATCGCCACAATCATGTACTGAATGCTCTTAGCCAGTTTAGGATTCAATCTGGCATCACTATAGTCGACACTGGAGTCAGAGTCCGTGTCGGTATCTGTATCCGATATCTGGGTAAATGAACGCTTCTGTGACCCCGAGGGGGTCTGTACTTGTGACAATGCATCCTCCATGGATTTTCTCCATGCCTGGTTCTGAGACTCCGATTTATCTAATCTCTTATTCAATAGAGCCACATTTGCATTCAAACCACTCAAAACATTTACCCAATCAGCAGTCGGCGGTGCCGACAGGGTCACTCCCACAGTCTTTTCTGTCCCCACTCCAGCCTCCTCCTGGGAAGAGCACTCGGCCTCAGACATGCCGACACACGCGTACCGACACCCACAACCACACTGGGGCTATAGGGGACAGACCCACAGCACAGCCTGTTCGAGAAACACAGAGGGAGTTTTGCCAGGTCACAACCCAGCGCCTATCTCGGTTCTGAAACATTTAATATAATGCCTCAGACCTGTTAGCGCTTTTAATGTTAATAATACAGCACCAAATTACTGTAGGAGGCCAGGACCAGCGTCTCTGCAGCTCTGTGGAGAGATAATGGCGCTGATTAGAGCTGTGAGGGCTAAGCCACGCCCCCTTAATGGCGCGCTTCAGCCCCGCTATTTTCCACAATTTTATACTGACGGGGGTCTGGTTTTAGTGCCCAGGCACTTTATACCGCTTTTGCCAGTCCAGTAGTGAGGATTTATGCTGCCCAGGGCGCCCCCCCCCTGCGCCCTGCACCCTGTAGTGCCGCTGTGTGTGTGAGCATGGCGCACAGCACGGTACCTCAAAGCCATCACTGAAGTCTTCTGATCTTCTGCTACTCACCCATCTTCTGACTCTGCAAGGGGGGTGACGGCACGGCTCCGGGAACGAGCATCTAGGTGTACCTAGCGATCAGACTCTCTGGAGCTAATGGTGTCCAGTAGCCTAAGAAGCATAGCCTTGAAACTCACAGAAGTAGGTCTGCTTCTCTCCCCTCAGTCCCACGAAGCAGGGAGCCTGTTGCCAGCAGGTCTCCCTGAAAATAAAAAACCTAACACAAAGTCTTTTTCAGAGAAACTCAGGAGAGCTCCTCAGTGTGCATCCAGTCTCACTGGGCACAGAATCTAACTGGAGTCTGGAGGAGGGGCATAGAGGGAGGAGCCAGTTCATACCCATTCAAAGTCTTAAAGTGTGCCCATGTCTCCTGCGGATCCAGTCTATACTCCATGGTTCTTGAAGCGTCCCCAGCATCCTCTAGGACGTGGGAAAAAACGAGATATTGGAAAAAAAACCTATGCCCGAATTCAGCATCGTGAGAGGCAAAGGTATCAAAGGCATTGTGTCTTATTGAATGTGTAAACGGAAGAACATATGGCTGCCTTACCTGTTCTGCTTAAGCACCACATTGTGCTGCCCATGAGGACCTACCTTACGAGTAGAGTGAACAGAGACATTAGCCGAAACAGGGAGATCAGCTTGAGAATATGCTTCGTCATTCAAAGTCATCTTGCCAGTGTCTGCCTACCAGCAGGTCATCCTCTCTTATGAATACCATAGAGAATGAAACGAGAATATGCTTTTCTGATGACACTGGTACAATCCACGTAGATCCTTAATGCACGGATCACGTCCAGCGATGCATCTCCCGCAGAAAAGGTCCAGACCCTAAAAGGCCGGGACAATATTTTCTTTGTTAAGGTGGAACTTAGTCATCACCTTAGGAAGATACCCAGATCTAGAACTACTTTATCTGGATAAACAATCAGAAATGGGGAACAATATGACCATCCCTAGTCTGATATTCTTCTAGCTGACAACTTAGTCAGTAGAAAAGACACTTTAGCTGTCAACCATTTATAATCCAAATTAAGTGGTTCAAATGGGGCAACCTGAAGGACTTTCAGGACAAAACAAGTCCCAAGGCACTGTAAGAAAAACAACCAAAGGTTGAATGCACAGCATACCCTGGAAAAAAAAGGTACACATATCCTGTAAACTGGTCATTTACTTTTGGAACTCTACAGTCGATGCTGACCCTTGCTCTCTCAAGGAAGCCATCTATCCCTGTATGAAGGAATGCTAAGACCCTGGAAACTCTGAAAATGTTTTAGGGTCCCATTCACCTACAGCACCTGGTGTTTGTAGATGTTCCCCATCCAAGTACTCACCAGGCCCAACACTGCATAGCTTCCAAGATCTGGCGATTTTCTTTCACTGCACCAATGAATATAGGCTTGCCATATTTGGTGATAAATGTGAGCTAAGGAAGGTTTCCTTGCTCTGAACACTGAAAGTATCCTCTTGACCTGAGGATAGAGGTTTCAATGGCCACGCTATCAAAGACAGTCGATCCACAAGTCTGGGATAACCAGGGCCCTGCATTAGTAGGTCTGAACATTGTGGGAGCAGAAGTAGAGCATCCATTGCCATTCTCTGCTGGTCTTTCTGTTTAAACTTTCTTACTACCCTGGGTTATAGGGTAATTAGCGGAAAACCCTTTCGCCAGATGAAGGTCCTATCTCACCGATAAGGCATCCACAATGATTGCCCTGGGATCCTTTGTTCTTGATCTGTATGTGAGCTCTTTGTTGTTCAACCAAGACATTATGAGATATATCTTTAGCAAGCACCTCTTGTTTTCTAGAGAGTCCGGAAGATCTCTGGGTGTAGACGTAAACAGAGAAAATGGAAAAAAAACACTTAACCAGCGCTTCTGTTCAATCAATAATTCACTCAATTCTCATCAGATCATCCCCGTCAATTGTATATGTAACAAAAAATATGGGATAGAGAATAGTGTAACACAGTTTTTAATATGCAAACATAAATATAGGTTAAAATCCAAAGGTCTGTGCAAATAGCATATTTTTTCGACAAGGTAGGTATTCCAGTCAATTTATATAATGGAGGTTTACCAGATAAGGTGGAACTGTGTTTTAGACAGTTCAAAAACAGCTCGTGTGATAAAGTGGGAATCCCGGGAGCGCCACTCACTTCCGTCCTTGCTGCTGAATCCAACAGGTTTCTCCTCCAAAAGTGCCAAAACTGGAATGCCTCCTCCACCTGGGTGTAGAGCCCATTTACTCTTCTGAATGGTGTATCGACTTGAGAAAGTCCATTTCCCTGTTTCTGATTCCCAGAAAAGGTTGGATGATGAAATCCTACCCACTTAGGTATGTGACTTACCTTCTTCATCCCCTTTTCGGCTGAGAGTTCCTCCCTGATGTTGAGGTACACTACTGCCGTTGCATTGTCCGAGCGGAACTGGACTAGTTTTTACATGAAGACTGTCCCGTGCCTACACCGGTGGCCCTGTATATGGCCTGAGGTTTCAACCTTTATTGGTAGACAGCACTTTGGGAACACAATCTCACGGACACTAATCCTAGTGTCAGAATCTTCCCAATCTGATATCAAAAGAATTTCCCTTTGTCCAGCTGGGATGTCTGTAGCCACCAGGCTAATGACCTTCTTACTTTTATTGTAAGTACCATAGTCGGTCTTTATTATCTGATGCAATCCATTAATACTTACCACACCTTGTATTCCCAGCTGGTCCCTCCAGGTACCAACCAGGCCCACACTGCTGATGTGATCCAATGAAGTCTGGGCATATCCGGTGTGGTTGTAGATTCTACTAGGTAATAATCAGACGCTGCAGAGACCTAGAGTGGAATTGTGCATACTCCCTCCTGTCGATGCAGATACCATCAAACCCATCACCGCATTGCTACGTGAATGGATACCATTTGACTGTGTGGCAATTATTTAATCCTATAGTGAACCCTGGATTTATTGTTGCGAGGTAAAAAAATGACTCTCTGCAGACGTGATCCAGTACAGCCCCCAAGTGAGTCATCCGATGTGATGAAACTGGAGACTATTTTCCCCAAGTTATGAGTCACTTGCCCATGCAAGCTCGTTATTGCTGTTGCCGATGACAAAGAGCAATCTCTGTGACTATATCAGGATTAAAAGATCCTAGGTATGGGAAAAACCTTAACTCCTGCTGGTGGAGATAAGGTGTTGTTACCCCCATATTTCTGGTAAATACTCCGGGGACTGTGGCTAACCCAAAGGGTAAAGCTTAGAACGGAAAAATGCTTTTTTGGAGGATAGCAAAACCTTGGGTAACACTGATGGACAATGGTATAGGAACCTGTAGGTAAGCCTCCTGTATCTCCATGGATACCATAAAAATCCCTGGCTCCATGCCACACATAAGGAACATAACGATTCCATGTTTCCAAATGTATTTGCTCAGCATTTTTCGGTTTGAGCATGAGCCGAAATGACTTATTTGGCTTCCGACTAAGCCAGGTTGAAGTAAAACCTTGTCCTTGTTTGCCAGTGGAACTGGAATGACTATTCCTGACCGAAGCAAATTTCTGACCTGCTTCTTGCAAGGCCAGGCCTTAGTCTATAGCCGAGATAAGCTATCGCCTTCAAGACAGCCTAACTAGAGATACCATGCCAGGTTTATGTGACCAGAGGAAGTCGGCCCACCAAACCTGGGGCCTCCCAGGCAGAGCCCACACCATTCAGCTGATTGATTTTTTCTACAGCACCTGGTATTCCCTAATAGTCTCCCATCTGAGTACTAACAAGGCCCACACTGTAGATCTTCTGGTAGCTCAATGGTTTCCTAGTCTCAAATCACACTGTGGGATTCAGCCTATGACAGGCTTCTATTGATAGTGTAATACCAATACGAGAACTGTATGTGGAAGGAACCTGACTTTCTTGGAGTCTGCTTCGGACTCCAGAATATCTGTCAAATCTTACCAAAAAGGAAAATTTTCAGAACAAGACAATGACTCCACCTACAGCACCTGGTATTCGCAGATGTTTCTCACCAGGCCCCACGCTGCCTGGTGAGATTAGGCATATTCCAAGATCTGGTGAGATTGGGCATATTCAGTGTGGTGTGGCTGTAGATTTTCCACTTACCCAGCTAAACTGCTCTATGACCAGGTATAGTTAGGGTTGATGCCCTGGAGTAAATATTTTGCCCATATCCAATGCTTCCAGGAACATTGCAGTTTTTTTTTATATGAGCCATATGAGATTCTTGCTCTACTGAAAAATCTCCTTCCATTGCATCAGCCCATGCAACCACTGCCTTTGCCATTTAAGCCAAAGCCAATGCTTGGCCTCATGACTGCCCTAGACAGGAAAATTGAAAGCAAAGCTTATGTAGATTTTTCTTATCTACTTTGGGAGCCATCTCCCCTTTTTTTTTTTTTTTTTTAACAATCCCCAGCTGGAAGCAGATCATAGGAATTCCCTTTCTTAGGAATTTAACTTTTTATTGGGCGTAACCCAAACCTCTTCCATGATTTCAGTCAGCTGATCTTGGAACTCAAGTATTGGGATGTTTAAACACAGGTGCCTTGGTTTTTAACACAGGCTTTGCTGTATCCTCTAAGGATAAGATGGCTTCATTGTTTTCAATTAACTCAGCTATATTCGAGCGCTACCTCTTTTCCATATGATGAAGTAGAATAATTGGGCTTTCATCTTCTGATGAACCTAAAGAATGTGTAGCCTGTTAGGGTGAAGGTTTGCTTACCACTGGTTCTGAGAAGCTGCTGCGGTATGCAAGGGCTTCTAACCCTATTCCTGGTACAGGATTTTGGGGGATTATCCATTTAACTAATGCTACCCATACACTTATGCGATTGCTTTCGATGCGAGATCAGGCCCGATTTCCCTTGAAGCTCACCTTGAGACAAATCTCATCGAAACTGCATTTTTACTGCATTCGATGCGCATACAATCCTGAGATTTATCTCGCGCCCCTTACGACCGGAAATCGACTGGTATCGTATGATCGAATTCGAGCTCATCTCATGCTGCCCGAAAGCACACCAGATTTATCTGCCCATCTGGGGGATATATAAACAAGCAGCCATTTTATAGTCTGCGCACTTCTGTTTGCTCTGTGACTAGAGAAGGTTGGTTTATACCTGCTGCTCATTCCACATAGCTAGCTACCGTGCACTGCTTTGTTCTGCTCACATTACAAAGTGTTTCTATACTGCTGTGTGTGTGTGTGTGTGTGTGTGTAGAGATGGATTCTAGTTGCTATCAGGCTCTCATGTGCTACTCCGTGCTGAAGGTGAGGGCAGACAGGGAGAGGGCCCAGCAAACGCGGAGGGAGAGATCTTGCTGGACCAAGGAGTGGCTGCTGAAGCGTCCTACTCGCTCCTACATGCCCCTCCTGGATGAGATTAGGGAGAACCCGGATAACTACCGCAACTTCCTGCGCATGGATGACGACACCTTCCAGGAGTTGCTGCGTCTGGTGACCCCCCTCATACAGAAGCGGGATACCAAATGGCGGGTTCCTATCCCTGCTGAGGAGAGGCTCGTGGCTACCCTGCGGTTCCTTGCTACTGGACAGTCGTTTGAGGACCTGAAGTATGGGACCCGTATCTCTGCACAGGCTTTGGGACACATCATACCTGAAACCTGCAAGGCTATCATCAAAGTGCTTCAGTATAAGTACTGCAAGGTAAGAAAATTACACCACACATGGCTTGTCGTATAACAAAATATTTTATTTTGCAAACAGAATTTGCGTAGAAAAATATATGCTTTTTATTTCAAGACAATTGTATATGCAGCCAACATGGCTGAACTTTTTAACAACTAAATAAAGGTTTCATTATGCATTAGGACATAACAAAATGCTGTATATAGCAACAGATGTGGTGCATTGTGATACTACACCGTTGAGTGGTACCGCAGGCAGGGGCACAATCCACACATGCAACTTGGGGTAGGAAGATGGGTCCCCGTTTCCATCAACCTGCACCAAGTTGCATGTGTGCCCCTGCCTGCGGTGCCACTCAACGCCGTATCACAATGCACCATATCTGTTGATTATATATATATATATATATATATATATATATATATATATATATATATATATATATATAGGTCAGCATTTCCATTTGAGAAACGTATAAAAATATAGCATTTATTTTTTTCTTTTAATACATGTAATGGTGCACATGTGGTGCATCATGAAAACTTTATACTGTTTGCAAAAGTTCAGCTGTGTTGGCTGCATATTTAAAATAAAGTTATAGGCATATATATATATATATATATATATATATATATATAATATATTTTATTATATTATATAACCAACTAATGTGGTACATTTTGATACTACAACATTGAGTGGCACCGCAGGCAGGGGCACAGTGCACATATGCAACTTGGGGTAGGAAGATGGGTCCCCGGTTCCATCAACCTGCACCAAGTTGCATGTGTGCATTGTGTCCCTACCTGCGGTGCCACTCAACGCCGTATTATCAAAATGCAGCACATCTGTTGAATATATAAGTGCTGTATGATATACGGTGCACTATGATATACATTGTTTTTTGAGTGGCAGTGCTTTCAGGGGCATAATGCACACTTGCAGGTAGGACCGGCTTCAGGCTCCCAGACACCATCAACCGGACCCAAGCTGCATGTGTGCATTGTCCACCTGAAAGCGGCGCCACTAAAACGCCGTATATCATAGTGCAACAGATCTATCACAGTATATACCGGGGCAGCAGGAATGTTATATATACCAACAAATGTGGTGCAGTCTGATACTGCGGTGTTGAGTGGCACTGCAGCAAGGGGCTCAATGCACACATGCAGCTAGGGGCAGGAAGATGGGTTCCCGGTACCATCAACCAGTCCCTAGCAGCATGTGTGCATTGTCCGCTTGAAAGCGTTGACACCGTAGTATCAGACTGCACCACATCTGTTGGTATGTATACAAGGGTACCAGTAATTGAGAATCACCCTACATTTGAAAGAGACTCGTCTCATCCTCCTCGTCCACTTTTCCCCCCTGTGACATCAAGGAGGTCATAATTGTGGAGGGGACGGTGGATGTGTGGCTGGCTTGGGAAGGGTAGCTGGTTTGAGGAGGAGATCGGAAAGTGGGGGAAGGGTGCGTGGATGGGGTTGGGGGTTGACGAAAATGGTAAGGGTCGATTGTTTGAGGAGGATGGAAAGTGGAGGAAGGTTAGTTGGATTGGGCCTGCGGTTGCAGATAACCGGAATGATAGCTGGGATGGGGAGTAGTAGATGTAGGGTAGGTGGTGGTGAACAAAAGGACAATGGGAGATGATGAGCAGGTGCTTTAGGTTCTGGGCCATGGACGCTCCACTCAGGTGTCAGATGCCCTGATAGTGTTTCGTACAACACCTGCGACACCAGGCGCTAGCACTACCTGCTGCTGCGCAGAAACCTTCTGCATTGTTTTGCTGACATGCGCAGCAAAGTCGTCAAACTCATCAGGTTTACGTAGCAGCTGTGAACGTGCCTCCGCTAAGAGAGGGTCCTCTACAAATTTTGTTTTCCATGGCTTCCTCTTCCCAGTAGGTTGCGGCGGAGAGGTAGGTTCCTCAGGGGATGTGTTGATGAGGGCAGGGGTCCGGCTGAGGTCTTCTTCAGGTGTCTGTAGGGTAAAGAGAAACATATTTAGTGGATAGTCTAACTAATTTTTTTTCTTTTACAGTTCCCTACAAGCGTGGCAGAATGGAAGCTATTGCAGAGGACTTTGAGAGGCGCTGGAATTACCCACACTGTGGTGGTGCAACAGACGGGAAACATGTGCGCATCACCAAACCCACCAACAGCGGGTCGGACTACTACAATTACAAGGGCTACTTTAGCATTGTTCTCATGGCGGTGGTCAATGCAAACTATGAGTTTATTTTCCTTGATGCTGGGAAAAAAATAGTCGTTGCTCGGATGGTGGATCTTTGAAAAATACGCGATTCTATGATAGGCTCACCACCAACTCCATTCATCTGCCGCCTGTGGAACAAAGAATGGCCTGGGATTTGTGTTTGTGGCAGATGAGGCCTTCGCATTGCACGAACACATAATGAAGCCCTACCCACAAAGAGTTCTGAACCATGATAGGCGCATTTTCAACTACCGCCTTTCTAGAGCCCGCAGGGTTGTTGAGAAAGCATTTGGCATTCTCAGCAACCGGTTCCGGATCTTCCACAAACCCATTAACATGAGGCTGGACAAAATTGACTGTAGTAACAGCATGTTGCATACTACACAACATGCTCCGTCGCAAGGCCACGAGGCAAATGCCTCTGCTCCCAGCCGGACCAGAAGATCCCTACCAGCCTGTGGTGACAACGCCAATTTCCTCCTTGGGACCACCTGCAGCAACTATACGCGGCACTGCAAGGGCAAAAGAGGTCAGGGAAAAATATAATGCATTCTTCAATGGGGAGGGAGCTGTGGCATGGCAGGAGGAATGTATTAGGTAAAACAATTTAATAGGCAACTTACCCCTTCGACCTCGTCCAGACTTCCCTCCTCGAACTCGGCCATCACCACCATGGACTCCTTAGCAGACCTTTTCTCCAGGAGGAAGTTGAGATCTTTAAAGTACCACAGCTGCGGCACATACACCTTGTCTGCACCGGCCCCTGACCTCTTGGACTCCTCCACCTTGCGATTTTCTTTGACAAAGACTGTCCGTAGATTGGCGATCTTCTTACGGACCCAGGCCACCGAGGCAGCAGAGAAGGTGGGCTTGGAGTACTCCATCCGTGTATAAGCAGCCTCCCTCTTCTGCTTGTTGCTGTAATCTGATGAGTACGTCAGCCACAGACACTCCTCTTCGCGGTACAAGCCGATGAAGCCAGAAAGAAACTCACGGTTCTCATAGGACATCTGCAGAATGCAAAAAAAAGGAAAATTAAAAAAACATGAAAAAAGTTAAACTTTTCTTGTTAAATAAAGTTTGTTTTCCAGTTACTGGTGTGAGTTAACCGAAATATGTAGTGAGAATACATTGGTGTGCAGGGTGCAGCAGCATAACGGTGGGGTGTGGGTTGCAGTATAATGGCGTTTAGGGCGCGGCCACATGAGGCTTGCAGAAGTGCAGCATTTTGTGCAGGGGGCCTGTATAATCGTGGGTAGAGCAGCAGAAACAGTGGGCAGTGTTAAAAAAAATAATCATTGGTGGTCAGTGGCGCTGTATAATGGCGTTTAGGGCGCGGCTGGCTGGGGCTTGCAGTGGCGCAGCATTTTGGGCAGGGGCCTATATAAATGTGGGTAGAGCAGCATAGAGGGTGCGCAGTGTTGGTAAAAAGGAATAATCATTGGTGGCCAGTGGTATAGCCTACCTTGTGCGGTATTTGTACGGAGCTCTGTAGCATGCTTCCAGCCTCCTCTCCAGTCATGTGCGCAGTGAGGGGAAGGAGGAGTGGCCAGGAAGTCGTCTCTTGTCTTCACATATCGCACATCGCGATGTGATGTGATAAATCGAAAGTGGTTAAAAAAAAGCATGCGATCATGCCCCGATTCGATAAATATTAAGTGCAGCACATAATATCTTGAGACGCGAGATTCGACCGGCGTGCCCGCGCATCGTGTCGAAATGTACCTTAAATGTGCATACAATCCCCCAATTTCGCTCACAGATGTGGTCGAAATCGAAGGCTAGTACCGATAATCTCACAAGTGTATGGGCACCATTACTGGATAAAGCTTGTGCAAAGATAGTCTAAGGTGGATACACTTGCCCTTGCTGAGCTAAAACATTATGCATACAAGCCATCCTGAAACAGATCATAAGAGGAAAATACAGCTTCAAAACATGGTATGAGTGTCCACACCCATTGCCGCTTTAATACATGATAAATAATCAGCACTTCCAGTGTACTACACAATTTTCTCTGACGTCCTAGTGGATGCTGGGAACTCCGTAAGGACCATGGGGAATAGCGGCTCCGCAGGAGACTGGGCACAAAAGTAAAGCTTTAGGACTACCTGGTGTGCACTCGCTCCTCCCCCTATGACCCCCCTCCAAGCCTCAGTTAGATTTTTGTGCCCGGCCGAGAAGGGTGCACACTAGGGGCTCTCCTGAGCTTCTTAGTGAAAGTTTAGTTTTAGGTTTTTTATTTTCAGTGAGATCTGCTGGCAACAGGCTCACTGCATCGAGGGACTAAGGGGAGAAGAAGCGAACCTGCCTGCTTGCAGCCAGCTTGGGCTTCTTGGCTACTGGACACCATTAGCTCCAGAGGGACCGAACACAGGCCCAGCCTCGGAGTCCGGTCCCAGAGCCGCGCCGCCGGCCCCCTTACAGAGCCAGAAGCAAGAAGAGGTCCGGAAAAGCGGCGGCAGAAGAAATCAGTCTTCACCAAGGTAGCGCACAGCACTGCAGCTGTGTGCCATTGCTCCTCATACACACCTCACACTGCAGTCACTGAGGGTGCAGGGCGCTGGGGGGGGCGCCCTGAGCAGCAATAAAAACACCTTGGCTGGCAAACATACATCACATATAACCCCCAGGGCTATATGGATGTATTTTAACCCCTGCCAGAATCCATAAAAATGCGGGAGAAAAGTCTGCGAAAAAGGGGCGGAGCCTATCTCCTCAGCACACTGGCGCCATTTTCTCTCACAGCTCCGTTGGAGGGAAGCTCCCTGGCTCTCCCCTGCAGTTTCTACACTACAGAAAGGGGTTAAAAAAGAGAGGGGGGCACTAATTAGGCGCAGTATTAATAAAACAGCAGCTATAAGGGGAAAAACACTTCTATAAGGTTATCCCTGTATATATATAGCGCTCTGGTGTGTGCTGGCATACTCTCCCTCTGTCTCCCCAAAGGGCTAGTGGGGTCCTGTCCTCTATCAGAGCATTCCCTGTGTGTGTGCTGTGTGTCGGTACGATTGTGTCGACATGTATGAGGAGGAAAATGGTGTGGAGGCGGAGCAATTGCCTGTAATGGAGATGTCACCCCCTAGGGAGTCGACACCTGAGTGGCTGAGCTTATGGAAGGAATTACGTGACAGTGTCAGCTCTTTACAAAAGATTGATGACATGACAGCCGGCTACTCAGCCTGTGCCTGTCCAGGTGTCTCAAAAGCCATCAGGGGCTCTAAAACGCCCGTTACCTCAGATGGCAGATACAGACGCCGACACGGATACTGACTCCAGTGTCGACGATTAAGAGACGAATGTGACTTCCAGTAGGGCCACACGTTACATGATTGAGGCTATGGAAAATGTTTTACATATTTCTGATAATACCAGTACCACTAAAAAGGGTATTATGTTGGGTGAGAAAAAACTGCCTGTAGTTTTTCCTGCATCTGAGGAATTAAATGAAGTGTGTGATGATGCGTGGGTTTCCCCCGATAAAAACTGTTAATTCCTAAAAAGTTATTAGCATCATACCCCTTCCCGCCAGAGGATAGGGCACGTTGGGAAACACCCCCTAGGGTGGATAAAGCGCTCACACGCTTGTCTAAACAGGTGGCACTACCGTCCCCGGATACGGCCGCCCTTAAGGAACCTGCTGACAGAAAGCAGGAAAATATCCTAAAAATGTATATACACTCACACGGGTGTGATACTGCGACCAGCAATCGCCTCAGCCTGGATGTGCAGTGCTGGGGTGGCTTGGTCGGATTCCCTGACTGACAATATTGATACCCTAGATAGGGACAGTATATTACTGACTATAGAGCATTTAAAAGATGCATTTCTATATATGCGTGATGCACAGAGGGATATTTGCCGACTGGCATCAAGAGTAAGTGCGCTGTCCATTTCTGCCAGAAGAGGGTTATATGGACAAGACAGTGGTCAGGTGATGCTGATTCCAAAAGGCATATGGAAGTATCGCCTTATAAAGGGGAGGAGTTATTTGGGGTAGGTCTAACAGACCTGGTGGCCACGGCAACGGCTGGGAAATCCACATTTTTACCCCAGGTAGCCTCTCAACATAAGAAGACGCCGTATTATCAGGCGCAGTCCTTTAGGCCCCATAAGGGCAAGCGGGCAAAAGACTCCTCATTTCTGCCCCGTGGCAGAGGGAGAGGAAAAAGGCTGCAGCAGAAGCCATTCACAAGCTGTATTCCCAGCAGGTGATAATCAAGGTACCCCTCCTACAACAGGGAAAGGGGTATTATTCCACGCTGTTTGTGGTACCGAAGCCGGACGGCTCGGTGAGACTTATTTTAAATCTGAAATCCTTGAACACTTACATACAAAGGTTCAAATTCAAGATGGAGTCACTCAGAGCGGTGATTGCGAACCTGGAAGAAGGGGATTATATGGTGTCTCTGGACATCAAGGATGCTTATCTCCATGTCCCAATTTACCCTTCTCACCAAGGGTACCTCAGGTTTGTGGTACAGAACTGTCACTATCAGTTTCAGACGCTGCCGTTTGGTTTGTCCACGGCACCCCGGGTCTTTACCAAAGTAATGGCCGAAATGATGATACTCCTTCGAAGGAAGGGAGTTTTAGTTATCCCTTACTTGGACGATCTCCTGATAAGGGCAAGATCCAGGGAACAGTTGGTAGTCGGGGTAGCACTATCTCAAGTAGTGTTGCGGCAGCACGGTTGGATTCTCAATATTCCAAAATCGCAGCTGATCCCGACGACACGTCTTCTATTCCTAGGAATGATCCTGGACACAGTCCAGAAAAAGGTGTTTCTCCCGGAGGAGAAAGCCAGGGAGTTATCCGAACTAGTCAGGAACCTCCTAAAACCAGGCCAAGTGTCAGTGCATCAGTGTACAAGGGTCCTGGGAAAAATGGTGGCTTCCTACGAAGCAATTCCATTCGGCAGATTCCACGCAAGAACTTTCCAGTGGGACCTGCTGGACAAATGGTCCGGATCGCATCTTCAGATGCATCAGCGGATAACCCTGTCACCAAAGACAAGGGTGTCTCTCCTGTGGTGGTTGCAGAGTGCTCATCTTCTAGAGGGCCGCAGATTCGGCATTCAGGACTGGGTCCTGGTGACCACGGATGCCAGCCTGCGAGGCTGGGGAGCAGTCACACAGGGAAGAAATTTCCAGGGCTTGTGGTCAAGCCTGGAGACATCACTTCACATAAATATTTGGAGCACAGGGCCATTTACAATGCCCTAAGCCAAGCAAGACCTCTGCTTCAAGGTCAGCCGGTGCTGATCCAGTCGGACAACATCACGGCAGTCGCCCACGTAAACAGACAGGGCGGCACAAGAAGGAGGGCAATGGCAGTTGCTGCAAGGATTTTTCGCTGGGCGGAAAATCATGTGATAGCATTGTCAGCAGTGTTCATTCTGGGAGTGGACAACTGGGAAGCAGACTTCCTCAGCAGGCACGACCTCCACCCGGGAGAGTGGGGACTTCACCCAGAAGTCTTCCACATGATTGTAAACCGTTGGGAAAAACCAAAGGTGGACATGATGGCTTTCCGCCTAAACAAAAAATTGGACAGGTATTGCGCCAGGTCAAGGGACCCTCAGGCAATAGCTGTGGACGCTCTGGTAACACCGTGGGTGTACCAGTCAGTGTATGTGTTCCCTCCTCTTCCTCTCATACCAAAAGTACTGAGAATTATAAGACAGAGGGGAGTAAGAACTATACTCGTGGCTCCGGATTGGCCAAGAAGGACTTGGTACCCGGAACTTCAAGAGATGCTCACGGAGGACCCGTGGCCTCTACCTCTAAGAAGGGACCTGCTCCAGCAAGGACCCTGTCTATTCCAAGACTTACCGCGGCTGCGTTTGACGGCAGGGCGGTTGAACGCCGGATCCTGAAGGAAAAAGGCATTCCGGATGAAGTCATCCCTACCCTGATCAAGCCAGGAAGGATGTAACCGCAAAGCATCATCACCGCATTTGGCGAAAATATGTTGCGTGGTGCGAGGCCAGTAAGGCCCCGATGGAGGAATTTCAACTAGGTCGATTCCTGCATTTCCTGTAAACAGGAGTGTCTATGGGCCTAAAATTAGGGTCCATTAATAAGAGGACCAGATCCAAACGCATCCGGGAGCTCTCGGACTTGGTCGCTTCCCTCTCACTGAAACATAAAAAAAACAGGGTCCGAAGCAGATCTCTCATCCTTGTCCACGGCCAGGGGGGAACTAAACATGCTCCTGACGGCGAAGGTAGAAACCAGCCTGAAATGGCTCAATCAGTCCTTTTACGAAAAAGGGGATAAAGCTGATCGACTACTAGCCTCCAGGCTTCGGGCGAAGCTTGCAAGGAACAACGTTTTATCTATCCAGTCTTCTCCTGGCAAGAAAACAGCTGATCCCAAACGTATCACTGAAACTTTCTCTCGCTTCTACGAAAAGTTGTACAATGCCCATGGGCCCACTCAAGCGAGGCCGGACTTTCTTGGGGCTATTCGTACCTTCCTATCCCACTGCCAACTGCCTTGTCTGAGCCCATCGGCTGCTGCAGAATTAAACTCAAAGATCTCCGACGAAGAAATTGCCACCGTGGTTAAGTCCCTAAAACTTACCAAGGCGCCTGGCCCAGACGGCTTTACGGCCGCCTATTACAAGACTTTTCTCCCCCAGCTTACGCCCCACCTTTCATCCCTCTTCAACGCTGTTTTACAGGGAGCTTCATTCTCCAAATCGGCTCTGGAGGCTAAGATTATAGTTATTCCCAAGGACGGCAAAGACGCATCTAACTGCGCTAACTATAGACCTATTTCGCTACTTAATTCGGATATCAAGATATACGCAAAAATCCTAGCCCTCCGATTGAATAGTGTCTTACCCCACCTCGTCCATAACGATCAGGTGGGATTTATCCCCGGCCGCCAAGCCCGAGACAACACGGGGTGCGTTGTTAGCCTTGCTCACCACATCAACCTCACACACACTCCTGCTCTTTTGCTTTCTCTGGACGCGGAGAAAGCATTTGACAGGATAGGTTGGCCCTTTTTGTTCGAAACTCTTGCTCATTTTGGCTTTCAGGGGGAATTTCTCATGGGAATCCAGGCCTTGTACTCGAACCCTTCCGCCAGAGTATCTGTGAATGGAGTGCAGTCGGACCCTCTGGACATCTCCAACGGTACCAGACAGGGCTGCCCACTCTCGCCTCTGATCTTTGCTTTAGTAATAGAGCCATTAGCAGCCCGCATACGAGCCTCGCCCGACATTGATGGGCTGGAGGTGGGGGGCTCTGTTTACAAGATTTCTCTGTTCGCAGATGATGTCCTCCTATCGCTTTCCTCGCCGCACACTTCTTTGCCGAACCTTTTTGACCTCCTGTCTGAATATGGCCATGTTTCGGGTTACAAAGTTAATTGGTCCAAAACGGAAGCTCTCCCCTTCCACATCCCCCCTCCCCGACTGTCCCACATGAAAAACAACTTTAAATTCTCCTGGTGCGCTTCTAAAATCCGTTACCTGGGGATCTTTATTACGCGCCGATACGGAGACTTATATAAGGAAAACTTCTCGCCATTGCTTAAAAACCTTAAAGCCGACCTCCATAAATGGCAATCACTAATTATCTCCTGGCTGGGTCGTATCGTAGCTCTGAAAATGAACATTGTCCCCCGCCTACTTTATTTGTTCCAGACGCTGCCAGTGAAAGTTCCGGACTCAGTTTTAGCACAAGTCCACTCATGGTTGCTCCGCTTTGTGTGGAGAAACAAGGTTCCTAGGATAGGTTTCTCCACTCTGCGCAAACCAGTGCAAGATGGAGGTAGAGGCTTTCCAGATATCCGTCTTTACTATTTGGCCACCCATCTCAGCCAAGCAGTGACCTGGTTCGCCCCTATGCAGTCCATACGCTGGCTCCAGTTGGAGACAGCGCTTAGTCACATTCCATCTTTGTCGTCCCTACTTTTATCCCCTCCTAGAACTAGATCTCCTCATCTACAACTGCACCCGGTGCTGGAATTCACTTGCCAGATCTGGGACTATTGCACGCGTCACTTTCACCTGCTATCATATCCCTCGGTGCTTACCCCCTTGTGGGACAACCCTTCTTTCGCCCCGGGTCAGTCTCTGACCCGCTCGCGTCCATGGTTGGAACGGAATATCCGCTTTGTTCTGGATGTGCTCTCTGAGGGTGCCTGTGCACCTTTACCGGATATCATGTCGAAATTTGACTTCCCGGAGGCAAATCCTTTTACCTATTTCCAGCTAAGACATTTTGTCACCTCTCTATCGAACTCGTCCCCGCTCCAGCCTCTCACCACTCTGGAGTCCTACTGCTATCACAAACCGCTCGCTCGAGGAATCATCTCCCTACTGTATTTCCTTCTCCATACATGGGACCAGACGACGACCCCGGCTTTCATACTCCAATGGGAGCGGGACCTAGGTCCGGTGCCCGATGACTATGACTGGTCGGATGTCTTCACCGCGGCCACGAAGTCCTCGATCTCAACCCTAGTAAAGGAAAACGCATATAAAATCTTATACAGGTGGTATTTTGTCCCCTCTAGACTCCACAAAATGTTTTCCTCCTCATCGCCCATGTGCTGGAGAGGATGCGGCGGACATGGCTCTTTCCTCCACATATGGTGGACGTGCCCTAAAATCATGCTATTTTGGGACGCAGTCGCACGCTTGCTAAGCGCAGTACTCAAGACCCAGGTGAAAAAAGACCCTTGGTCCTTCCTGCTAGGCCTCCCCATTGCCAACGCACCTCCAAACTCCGGTAAACTACTGACACAGATTCTAAACGCGGCTAGGTGCTCAATTGCCCTCCAATGGAAACAGAGGGAGCCCCCCCCTATTAAACAGGTCATCAACAAAGTATGGTACCTCGCAAGCATGGAAAAAATCACTGCATACCTTCATAATAGATCTTTCCAGTTTCTCCTGAGTTGGGAACTATGGTTCGACTCTCAGGCTCCCGCAGGTGGAGTACGATCCCCAGGAGGCTCGATGGCTCTCCTACTATGATCTTTGCAATCTCCTTACCTGACGAGTAGATACAGGCTTACCCTTAATTTGTCCTCTTCGTGTCCCCCAAGTAGCACTTTCTCTTTTTGTACTAGCGCCCTGTACGAGATCAGCGGAATGCGGGGGCGCACCGGAGGTGCCTCCAAACCTGTCTCTTCTCCCCCCTATTCTATTCCCTCCCCATCTTTCCCCGTCTCCCCTTCTCTCTCTTTATGCTCTCTTTCGCTTTAGTCTTTTTCTTTATATTGCTATAGTTATGAGTCTAATCTCCGGTTCCCATAAGACTGAATAGCCTCTGTTCACCCCGACGCATAATCCATTGCTGTTTCTCGTTCTAACAAATGCTGGGTTAATGGCTCTTATTTTACTTTTTTTTTATTTTTTTTATTTTTTATTTTGCATGTTGGGAACCGCATGTTCTTTGTATTACGGTTATATCTCTACTTCTGGTAGTATATTGTTACACGAAGCAGCTCACCCCACGTGTGGTGGGGAGCTGTTGTGATATTTGTAACCTGAAAATTAAAATAAACAATTAAAAAAAAAAAAAAAATTAGGGTCCATTAAGGTTCAAATTTCGGCCCTGTCAATTTTCTTCCAGAAAGAACTAGCTTCAGTTCCTAAAGTTCAGACGTTTGTAAAAGGGGTACTGCATATACAGCCTCCTTTTGTGCCTCCAGTGGCACCTTGGGATCTCAATGTAGTTTTGGGGTTCCTAAAGTCACATTGGTTTGAACCACTTGAATCTGTGGAGTTAAAATATCTCACATGGAAAGTGGTCATGTTGTTGGCCCTGGCCTCGGCCAGGCGCGTGTCAGAATTGGCGGGTTTTATCCTGTAAAATCTGATCTTCCATTCAGACAGGGCGGAATTGTGGACTCGTCCTCATTTTCTCCCTAAGGTGGTTTCAGTGTTTCATCTGAACCAACCTATTGTGGTACCTGCGGCTACTAGTGACTTGGAGGACTCCAAGTTGTTGGACGTAGTCAGGGCCTTGAAAATATATGTTTCCAGGACGGCTGGAGTCAGAAAATCTGACTCGCTGTTTATCCTGTATGCACCAAACAAGCTGGGTGCTCCTGCTTCTAAGCAGACTATTGCTCGTTGGATTTGTAATACAATTCAGCTTGCACATGCTGTGGCAGGCCTGCCACAGCCAAAATCTGTAAAAGCCCATTCCACAAGGAAGGTGGGCTCATCTTGGGCGGCTGCCCGAGGGGTCTCGGCTTTACAACTTTGCCGAGCAGCTACTTGGTCAGGGGAAAACACGTTTGCTAAATTCTACAAATTTGATATTCTGGCTGAGGAGGACCTGGAGTTCTCTCATTCGGTGCTGCAGAGTCATCCGCACTCTCCCGCCCGTTTGGGAGCTTTGGTATAATCCCCATGGTCCTTATGGAGTTCTCAGCATCCACTAGGACGTCAGAGAAAATAAGAATTTACTTACCGATAATTCTATTTCTCGTAGTCCGTAGTGGATGCTGGGCGCCCATCCCAAGTGCGGATTGTCTGCAACACTTGTACATAGTTATTGTTAACTAAATCGGGTTATTGTTGTGAGCCATCTATCCAGAGGCTCCTCTGTTATCATGCTGTTAACTGGGTTCAGATCACAAGTTGTACGGTGTGATTGGTGTGGCTGGTATGAGTCTTACCCGGGATTCATAAATCCTTCCTTATTGTGTACGCTCGTCCGGGCACAGTATCCTAACTGAGGCTTGGAGGGGGGTCATAGGGGGAGGAGCCAGTGCACACCAGGTAGTCCTAAAGCTTTACTTTTGTGCCCAGTCTCCTGCGGAGCCGCTATTCCCCATGGTCCTTACGGAGTTCCCAGCATCCACTACGGACTACGAGAAAATAAGATTTTACTTACCGATAAATCTATTTCTCGTAGTCCGTAGTGGATGCTGGGACTCCGTCAGGACCATGGGGAATAGCGGCTCCGCAGGAGACAGGGCACAAAATTTAAAAGTTTGACCACTAGGTGGTGTGTACTGGCTCCTCCCCCTATGACCCTCCTCCAAGCCTCAGTTAGGATACTGTGCCCGGACGAGCGTACACAATAAGGAAGGATTTTGAATCCCGGGTAAGACTCATACCAGCCACACCAATCACACCGTACAACTTGTGATCTGAACCCAGTTAACAGTATGACAAACGTAGGAGCCTCTGAACAGACGGCTCACAACAATAACAACCCGATTTTTTTGTAACAATAACTATGTACAAGTATTGCAGACAATCCGCACTTGGGATGGGCGCCCAGCATCCACTACGGACTACGAGAAATAGATTTATCGGTAAGTAAAATCTTATTTTCTCTGACGTCCTAGTGGATGCTGGGACTCCGTCAGGACCATGGGGATTATACCAAAGCTCCCAAACGGGCGGGAGAGTGCGGATGACTCTGCAGCACCGAATGAGAGAACTCCAGGTCCTCCTTAGCCAGGGTATCAAATTTGTAGAATTTTACAAACGTGTTCTCCCCTGACCACGTAGCTGCTCGGCAGAGTTGTAATGCCGAGACCCCTCGGGCAGCCGCCCAAGATGAGCCCACCTTCCTTGTGGAATGGGCCTTGACAGATTTAGGCTGTGGCAGGCCTGCCACAGAATGTGCAAGTTGAATTGTGCTACAAATCCAACGAGCAATCGTCTGCTTAGAAGCAGGAGCACCCAGCTTGTTGGGTGCATACAGTATAAACAGCGAGTCAGATTTTCTGACTCCAGCCGTCCTTGAAATATATATTTTCAATGCTCTGACAACGTCCAGCAACTTGGAATCCTCCAAATCGCTAGTAGCCGCAGGCACCACAATAGGCTGGTTCAGGTGAAACGCTGAAACCACCTTAGGCAGAAAGTGAGGACGCATCCGCAGTTCTGCCCTGTCCGAATGGAAAATCAGATATGGGCTTTTATACGATAAAGCCGCCAATTCTGACACTCTCCTGGCTGAAGCCAGGGCCAGTAGCATGGTTACTTTCCATGTAAGATATTTCAAATCCACCGATTTGAGTGGCTCAAACCAATGGGATTTGAGAAAATCCCAAAACTACATTAAGATCCCACGGTGCCACTGGGGGCACAACCGGGGGCTGTATATGTAGTACTCCTTTTACAAAAGTCTGGACTTCAGGAACTGAAGCCAATTCTTTCTGGAAGAAAATCGACAGGGCCGAAATTTGAACCTTAATGGACCCTAATTTGAGGCCCATAGACAATCCTGTTTGCAGGAAATGTAGGAATCGACCCAGTTGAAATTCCTCCGTCGGGGCCTTCCTGGCCTCACACCACGCAACATATTTTCTCCAAATGCGGTGATAATGTTGTGCAGTCACCTCCTTCCTGGCTTTTACCAGGGTAGGGATGACCTCTTCCGGAATGCCTTTTTCCCTTAGGATTCGGCGTTCAACCGCCATGCCGCCAAACGCAGCCGCGGTAAGTCTTGGAATAGACACGGTCCCTGCTGAAGCAGGTCCCGTCTTAGAGGTAGAGGCCACGGATCTTCCGTGAGCATCTCCTGAAGTTCCGGGTACCAAGTTCTTCTTGGCCAATCCGGAGCCACGAGTATCGTTCTTACTCCCCTTTGCCGTATAATTCTCAGTACTTTTGGTATGAGAGGCAGAGGAGGAAACACATACACTGACTGGTACACCCATGGTGTTACCAGAGCGTCTACAGCTATTGCCTGAGGGTCTCTTGACCTGGCGCAATACCTGTCCAGTTTTTTGTTGAGGCGGGACGCCATCATGTCCACCATTGGTCTTTCCCAATGGACCAAAATCATGTGGAAGACTTCTGGATGAAGTCCCCACTCTCCCGGGTGCAGATCGTGTCTGCTGAGGAAGTCTGCTTCCCAGTTGTCCACTCCCGGGATGAACACAGCTGACAGGGCTAACACATGATTTTCTGCCCAGCGGAGAATCCTTGCAGCTTCTGCCATTGCCCTCCTGCTTCTTGTGCCGCCCTGTCTGTTTACGTGGGCGACTGCCGTGATGTTGTCCGACTGAATCAACACCGGCTGACCCTGAAGCAGAGGTTTTGCCAGGCTTAGAGCATTGTAGATTGCTCTTAGCTCCAGTATATTTATGTGAAGAGACGTCTCCAGGCTTGACCACACGCCCTGGAAGTTTCTTCCCTGTGTGACCGCTCCCCAGCCTCTCAGGCTGGCATCCGTGGTCACTAGGACCCAGTTCTGTATGCCGAATCTGCGGCCCTCTAACAGATGAGCACTCTGCAACCACCATAGCAGAGACACTCTTGTCCTTGTGGACAATTTTATCCGCTGATGCATCTGCAGATGCGATCCGGACCATTTGTCCAGCAGATCCCACTGAAAAGTTCGTGCATGGAATCTGCCGAATGGAATCGCTTCGTAAGAAGCTACCATTTTTCCCAGGACTCTTGTGCATTGATGCACAGATACTTTTCCTGGTTTTAGGAGGTTCCTGACTAGATCGGATAACTCCCTGGCTTTCTCCTCCGGAAGAAATACCTTTTTCTGAACAGTGTCCAGAATCATCCCTAGGAACAACAGACGTGTCGTCGGGATCAGTTGGGATTTTGGAAAATTCAGAATCCACCCGTGTTGTTGGAGCACTACTTGGGTTAGTGCTACTCCGACCTCCAGCTGTTCTCTGGATCTTGCCCTTATCAGGAGATCGTCCAAGTAAGGGATAATTAAGACGCCTTCTCTTCGAAGAAGGATCATCATTTCGGCCATTACCTTGGTAAAGACCCGGGGTGCCGTGGACAATCCAAACGGCAGCGTCTGAAACTGATAATGACAGTTTTGGACCACGAACCTGAGGTACCCTTGGTGTGAAGGACAAATTGGAACATGAAGGTAAGCATCCTTGATGTCCAAGGACACCATAAAATCCCCTTCTTCCAGATTCGCTATCACTGCTCTGAGTGACTCCATCTTGAACTTGAATTTTTGTATGTACAGGTTCAGAGATTTTAGATTTAGAATCGGTCTTACCGAGCCGTCCGGCTTCGGTACCACAAATAGCGTGGAGTAATACCCCTGTCCCTGTTGTAGGAGGGGTACCTTGACTATCACCTGCTGAGAATACAGCTTGTGAATGGCCTCCAATACCGTCGCCCTGTCGGAGGGAGACGTTGGCAAAGCAGACTTTAGGAAACGGCGAGGAGGGGACTTCTCGAATTCCAACCTGTAACCCTGAGATACTACCTGCAGGATCCAGGGGTCCACCTGCGAGTGAGCCCACTGTGCGCTGAAATGTTTGAGGCGACCCGCCACCGCCCCTGAGTCTGCTTGTAAGGTCCCAGCGTCATGCTGACGCCTTTGTAGAAGCCGGGGAGGGCTTCTGCTCCTGGGAAGGAGCTGCTTGTTGCAGTCTCTTACCCTTTCCTTTGCCTCGGGGCAAATAGGAATGTCCTTTTGCTCGTTTGTTCTTATAGGAACGAAAGGACTGCGGCTGAAAAGCCTGCGGCTTTTTCTGCTGGGAGGTGACCTGGGGTAAAAAGGTGGATTTTCCGGCCGTTGCCGTGGCCACCAGATCCGATAGACCGACCCCAAATAATTCCTCCCCCTTATACGGCAATACTTCCATATGTCGTTTGGAATCCGCATCACCTGACCACTGGCGCGTCCATAAACTTCTTCTGGCAGATATGGACATCGCACTTACTCTTGATGCCAGAGTGCAAATATCTCTGTGCATCTCGCATATAAAGAAATGCATCCTTTAACTGCTCTATAGTCAGTAAAATACTGTCCCTATCCAGGGTATCAATATTTTCAGACAGTGACTCCGACCAAGCCACGCCAGCACTGCACATCCAGGCTGAGGCGATTGCTGGTCTCAGTATAACACCCGTATGTGTGTATATACTTTTTAATGTATTCTCCAGCCTCCTATCAGCTGGATCCTTGAGGGCGGCCGTATCAGGAGACGGTAACGCCACTTGCTTTGATAAGCGTGTGAGCGCCTTATCCACCCTAGGAGGTGTTTCCCAGCGCGCCCTAACCTCTGGCGGGAAAGGGTATAATGCCAATAACTTCTTTGAAATTAGCAGTTTTCTATCTGGGGTAACCCACGCTTCATCACACACTTCATTCAGTTCCTCTGATTCAGGAAAAACTATCGGTAGTTTTTTCACACCCCACATAATACCCCTTTTTGTGGTACTTGCAGTATCAGAGATATGCAAAGCCTCCTTCATTGCCGTGATCATAACACGTGTGGCCCTACTGGAAAATACGTTTGTTTCTTCACCGTCGACACTGGATTCAGTGTCAGTGTCTGGGTCTGTGTCGACCGACTGAGGTAAAGGGCGTTTTACAGCCCCTGACGGTGTCTGAGACGCCTGGACAGGTACTAACTGGTTTGCCGGCTGTCTCATGTCGTCAACCGACTTTTGTAGCGTGCTGACACTATCCCGTAATTCCATAAACAAAACCATCCATTCTGGTGTCGACTCCCTAGGGGGTGACATCACCATTACAGGCAATTGCTCCGCCTCCACGCCAACATCGTCCTCATACATGTCGACACACACGTACCGACACCCAGCAGACACACAGGGAATGCTCTGATAGAAGACAGGACCCCACTAGCCCTTTGGGGAGGGAGAGTTTGCCAGCACACACCCAAGCGCTATAAATATATATAGGGACAACCTTAATAAGTGTGTTCCCTTTATAGCAGTTCAAATATTATAAATATCGCCAATAAGTGCCCCCCCTCTCTGTTTTTACCCTGTTTCTGTAGTGCAGTGCAGGGGAGAGTCCTGGGAGCCTTCCTCGCAGCGGAGCTGGGCAGGAAAATGGCGCTGTGTGCTGAGGAGAATAGGCCCCGCCCCCTTTTCGGCAGGCTTCTTCTCCCAGTTTTTTTGGACCTGGCAGGGGTTAAATACATCCATATAGCCCCAGGGGCTATATGTGATATATTTTAGCCAGAATAGGTATATTACATTGCTGCCCAGGGCGCCCCCCCCAGCGCCCTGCACCCTCAGTGACCGCTGGTGTGAAGTGTGCGGAGAGCAATGGCGCACAGCTGCAGTGCTGTGCGCTACCTCATGAAGACTGAGACGTCTTCTGCCGCCGGTTTCTGGACCTCTTCTCTATTCGGCATCTGCAAGGGGGTCGGCGGCGCGGCTCCGGTGACCCATCCAGGCTGTACCTGTGATCGTCCCTCTGGAGCTAGTGTCCAGTAGCCTAAGAAGCAAATCCATCCTGCACGCAGGCCAGTTCACTTCTTCTCCCCTAAGTCCCTCGTTGCAGTGAGCCTGTTGCCAGCAGGACTCACTGAAAATAAAAAACCTAACAAACTTTTTCTAAGCAGCTCTTTAGGAGAGCCACCTAGATTGCACCCTGCTCGGACGGGCACAAAAACCTAACTGAGGCTTGGAGGAGGGTCATAGGGGGAGGAGCCAGTACACACCACCTAGTGGTCAAACTTTTAAATTTTGTGCCCTGTCTCCTGCGGAGCCGCTATTCCCCATGGTCCTGACGGAGTCCCAGCATCCACTAGGACGTCAGATAAATAGAATTATCGGTAAGTAAATTCTTATTTTGTGACTATCACTTTAACCTTTTTTTCTTTATAATGTTATCCATCTGATCCTACTCATGCACCAGCATTGAGGATCTGCAAAACAAACTGACAAACATAGTAAAAAGTCAGCATCATACTAGCAGTCAGTCACATGTTATACATTAGTATAATAAGCAATATGAGCACATCAACTACAATAATATTTTAAGTATGTAGGAGAACACATTTACTGAATCATGTTTAACATATCTAACATATTCAGACGCAATGCAACAGTAATGGTATACAGACTCATATGCAATAGGCACTTCTCTAACTATTCGTACTCAAAACAGTAGATAGAGATTTAGTGCTGTATAGCCCGTACTCCGTAGAGTGGGATACAGGGAGACTCAACTCGTTTCCAGGATCGATCAATATGTTCCAGATGCTACTAGTGTACATTGCCGCTCCATGAACCTATAGTGAACACAGACGACTCACTGGTCACACAGCCACCTATGCTGCGACCGGGTCCCCTCGTCTCCCAGTGTAGCTGGTAGCGTCTAAGACGGAAGCGAGGAAACCGTTCATGGCGGGAGAATCAGCAGAAACTGGTCATGAACCGAGGGAAGGGGCTACCAGGAGAGCGTCCGACTCCTCACTGCTGGCATCAACCCTAGGGATCGCAGCCTCATGCTATTCCTGGAGCCTATCATCCCTAAGGCCTAGCGCTGGAGCACCTGTGGTGGCGGCGCGTCAGCTACCGTTTGGTAGTCTCCTCCCAAAACAGTGCGGCTGTGTCCGTATTCCATGCATGCTACACGCAACCAATGCCTTACCTTCTCCTCATGCTCCGGCCACAGCCTGGCAACGTCTGATGGACCTGCTAGTATATCAGACACAGACGCCCGCCGAAACAGCACTATACTCGTGGGTAAGTGTTGTCGCGACCCGGCGGAGAGTTGTTGGAGCGACTCTTTCCAATATGCATATAAGATGCAGTTTAGAAAAACAAACACTCAAAAAATAGTAAGAAAAAAAAAACCACACCCCACATAAAAGCTTGGGGCTGCTAACAATCCAGCAGCCCTCTGACCATGGTCCAGCTCCTGCCGCACCAAACAAAAAACTGGTTTGCCTGAGCTAGGGGGCGGGGATATATAGACGGGCCCGTTGCATGCTGGGAGGCCGGAAAGCTTTGACTAATTGGTGAAAAGCCGCTGTTGCTCCATCATATCTCATTGCCATCATGTGGATAACCTGTGGACCCTGCTGGAGGAAAAAATGATTGGGGGGAAAGAAAAAAAAAAAGGAGCATCAGGGTGGGATCCCTGTGGACAAGAGAACTACAGTTATCAACGGTAAGTTCTTGCCATAACGTATTTTTCTCCGGCAGGGTCCACTGGTTATCCACAGGATAACAATGGGATTTCCCAAAGCAATTTAGTGGTTGGGTCGCTCCTGATTAGACAGAACCCTTCGCCTGAATTCTACGTCATGAGAGACAAGGTAGCCAAGGCATAATGTCTAATGAATGTGTTAATGGAAGACCATGTGGCTGCCTTACTATCTGTTCTGCTTAAGCACCACGCTGTGCTGCCCATGAAGGACCTACCTTACGAGTAGAGTGAGCAGAGACATTAGCCGGAACAGGGAGATCAGCTTCAGAATATGCTTCTGAAATAGTCATTCAAAGCCATCCTGCCAGCATCTGTTAACTAGCAAACTATCCTCTTGTGAAATCCGTCGAGAATCTGTCTTTCTGATGGCACTGGTACGATCCACGTAGATCCTTAATGCACGGACTAAGTCCAGCGATGCATATCCCGCAGAAAGTTCCGGTACCTGAAAAGCCGGACTACAATTTCTTCATTAAGGTGGAATTTAGTCACCACCTTAGGAAGATACCCAGATCTACTTCTGAGAACCGCTCTCTGGATTAAAAAAAAAATTATCAGAAGTGGGGAACGACATGATAGCGCCCCTAAATCTGATACCATAGTCAGTAGAAAGAGCACTTTAGCAGTCAACCATTTAAGATCCACTTTATTAAGTGGTTCAAATGGGGCAACTTCAAGGGCTTTCAGGACTAAATATAAGTCCCATGGCACTGTAGGCAGAACAAACGAAGGTTGAATGCGCAGCATTCCCTGGAAAAAAGTACGCACATCCTGTAAATTGGCAATTTTCTTTTGGAACCATACAGTCAATGCCGATACTTGCACTCTCAAGGAAGCCACCTTCAAACCCTTATCCATTCCTGCCTGAAGGAATGTCAAGATCCTGGAAACTCTTTAAGATTTAGGATCCACCTTTCTTTCACTGCACCAGTGAATATAGGTTTGCCATATTCTGTGATAAATACGAGCTGAGGAAGGTTTCCTTGCTCTGAGCATTATTTGAATTACATGTGAAAATTCTCTTGACTTCAGGATAGAGGTTTCAAGAGCCACGCCGTCAAAGACATTCAATCCAGATGTCTGTGATAACAAGGACCCTGCATCAGTAGATCTGGATGTTGAGGGAGCAGAAATGGAGCATCCATCAACATTCTCTGCAGATCCGTATACCAATGCCTTCTGGGCCAAGCCGGAGCTATTAGTGGGTAATAGGGTGATCGGAGGAAAAACATAAGCCAGATGAAAGTCCCATCTCACCGACAAGGCGCTCACAAAGATTGCTCTGTGATACTTTGTTCTTGACCCGTATGTGGGCACTTTGTTGTTCAGACGGGACACCATGAGATCTCTCTCTGGCAACCCCCATTTGTCTACTAGAGTCTGGAAGACCTCTGGGTGTAGAGCCCATTTGCTTGCTTGAATGGTGTGTCGACTGAGAAAGTCCGCTTCCCAGTTTAGGACTCCTGGAACAAACACAGCGGACAAGGCTGGATGATGAAATTCTGCCCACTTTAGTATGCGACTTACCTCCATTGATTTTTGGCTGCAAGTTCCTCTCTGATGGTTGTGGTACGCTACTGCCATCGCATTGTCCGAGCGGATCTGGACTGGTTTTCCTTGAAGAATGTCTTTTGCCTGAATCAGTGCCGTTTGACTGTGTAGCAAGTCCTGAATCCTTGACTGTACCTTGGATATCTTGTTCCGTGGTAAAGTTACTCTGCAGACCTGAATCCAGTACAGCCCCCAAGTGAGTCATCCGTTGCGATAGAACTAGAGACTATTTTGCCCAACTTATGAGCCACCCATCTCTGCAGACATGTTATTGTCTGTTGGAGATGACATAGGAGCAATTCCTGTGACTGTGGCAGGATTAAAAGATTGTCAAGGTATGGAAAAATTCTTATCCCCTGCTGACGCAGATAAGCCGCCATTAACACCATTGTGTTGGTAAATACTCTGGGGGCTGTGGCCAACCCAAAGGGTAGAAGAGCCTGGAACTGAAAATGCTGTTGGAGGATAGCAAACCTGAAAAACCACTGATGGGACAGTGCTATAGGAACATGTAGGTAAGCATCCTATATATCCAGGGATACCATATAATCTCCTGGCCTAGATTATGGAACGTAACGTCTCCATGTGAAACAGAGGTACCCAAATGCATTTGTTCAGCATTTTGAGATTGAGAATGGGCCGAAATGACCCATCTGGCTTCTGAACCAAAAATAGGTTGGAGTAAAAACCCTGTCCTTGTTGTGCAGGGAGAACTGGAATAACTACTCCTGACTGAAGCAATTTCTTAACTTTTTTGCAAAGCCCTGGCCTTCGTCTCTACCAGAGACGGGCCGGTACAAAAAAAACAAACAAAAAACCACACACACCTTTGAGAAGGATGCTTCTTGAAGGGAAAAGCATAACCTAGAGATGCAGCTTCCTGCACCCAGGCATCTGTTGTAGACCGCTGCCAAATCTGTGCAAACTGAAGTAGTCAGCCCCCTACCCTAGGGTCCTCCAGGTGGAGGCCCGCACCATCAAGCTGATTGCGTCTCTTCTGATTTGGAAGCCAGCCCACTCTTAGCCCAATGTTTTTTTAGTTATACCAGACTTCTTGTATTGGGGCTTGCGATCACTTTTTCACTTTATGTTCCTGGTGACCGAAAGGGCTGAAAAACCAGAACTTTAGGTTTGTAGTTGTATAGGGAAGGAAACTGGACCTTTTTGGAGCCTACTTCTGACTCCAGAATATTTGTCAGTTCTTTACCAAAAAGAATATTTCCAGAAAAAGGCAAAGATTCCAAAATCTTCTTGGATTCTGAATCAGCTTTCGACGTACGTAACCAAACTGCTCTGCGAGCAGTTATTGTTGAAGCCGATGCCCTGGAGGCGATAGTACCCATATCTAATGTTGCTTCTTCTTCCAAGAATATTGCAGTCTATTTTATAGAAGCTATATGGGATTTTTGCTCTAGAAGCTACTGAAAACCCCCCCTCCAATGTATCAGTCCAGGCAGCCACTGCCTTTGCCATCCAAGCTGAAGCCATGGCTGGCCTTATGACTGCCCCGGACAGGGAAAATATGGCCGGAAAGCTTTGATTGATGCCAATCCACTGTCGCTTCATCATATCCCATTGTTATCCTGTGGACCCTGCCAGAGAAATACAAGACTGGAAAAAAAATGAGGGGGGGGGGGGGGGTGTTAGGCACCACTGGGGAAGGTTAGGGATTAGAGTTTGGCAAGTACCCTAACATGTCAGGATGTCAATATTTTGACCAGGATTTTGATACCATCCCTTTGTTTTAACACCTTCTGTGGCAACAAGTGGAATTGGTCTATAACACTTCTGAAGGGTCAATACATCATCTAGTTGACAAGGGGAAGGGGGAGCATATTTTCTGGTTGCCCAGAAACCCCTCTTCTTGGCCAGCGGCTCAAATTAGGAGTACAATATAAGTAGTATGTAATAAGATTACTAGAGCTGCAGCGACAACATGCAGTATAAAAGGGACAGAGCTGCTGCACATGCCCAGTAGTAGCATCTGTGTTGAGAATTAGAGATTGCAACTACACATTTTCAGGCACAAACCAATTGGTTCCTGCTCTGGATGGTGTAAGTCTGGGTGCCTGGAAATTGTTTAATTCAGGGCAAATATAATCATCCACAATGGTGGCTTAACAGTTTCCTATTAAAGACAAAAAATAGGATTTTAATACCTACCGGTAAATCCTTTTCTTAGTCCATAGAGGATGCTGGGGTCACCACAGAACCATGGGGTATAGACGGGATCCGCAGGAGACATGGGCACCCCAAGACTTTCAAAGGGTGTGAACTGGCTCCTCCCTCTATGCCCCTCCTCCAGACCCCAGTTATAGGAACTGTGCCCAGGGAGACTGACATTACGAGGAAAGGACAATGTTAAACTAAGGTGAGATTCATACCAGGTCACACCACAAGCATGCCGCATCACATGGCATTCAACAGAACACAAGCCAACGGCATGAACAATTTCAGCAACAGGCTGATCAAAACCATAGTACAACATGTGTGTAACAACTACTAACTGCAGATACAGTACGCACTGGGACGGGCGCCCAGCATCCTCTACGGACTAAGAGAAAAGGATTTACCGGTAGGTATTAAAATCCTATTTTCTCAGACGTCCTAGAGCAGGCATGTCCAAACTGCGGCCCTCCAGCTGTTGTGAAACTACATATCCCAGCATGCCCCGACAAAGTTTTGCCGTCAGAGAATGCTAAAGCTGTGTCAGGGCATGCTGGGATGTGTAGTTTCTCAACAGCTGGAGGGGCGCAGTTTGGACATGCCTGTCCTAGAGGATGCTGGGGTCACCATAGAACCATGGGGTTATACCAAAGCTCTAGAACGGGCGGGAGAGTGCGGATGACTCTGCAGCACTGATTGACCAAACTTGAGGTAATCATCAGCCAGGGTATCAAATTTGTAAAACTTTGCAAAAAAGTGTTTGAACCCGACCAAGTAACTGCCCGGTATAGTTGCAATGCCACACCTGCCTGTAGAAAACATCCTAGCTGAAACTTTTCCTTAGGAGCCTCCTTGGATTCACACCAAGAAACATTTTCTCCAAATACGGTGGTAATGTTGAGACGTTACCCCTTTTCTGGCCTAAATAAGTGTGGGAATGACTTCACTGGGAATACCCTTATGAGCTAGGTTTTTGCGCTCAACCGCCAAGCTGTCAGACGTAGCCGCGGTAAGTCCTGATACACGCACAGCCCCTGTTTTAACAGGTCCTCGCGCAGAGGAAGAGGCCAGGGATCTCCTATGAGTAATTCCTGAAGATATGGATACCAAGCCCTCATTGGCCAGTCTGGGACAATGAGGATCGCCCGAATCTTTGGTCTTCTTATGAGATTTATAACTTTTGGAATGAGGGGAAGTGGAGGGAATACATATACAGACTGAAACACCCACGGTGTCACCAGTGCATCCACTGCAATTGCTTGAGGGTCCCTTGACCTGGAACAATATCTCTGAAGCTTCTTGTTGAGACGAGATGCCATCATGTCTACTTGAGGAACTCCCAACGACTTGTCACCTCTACGAAGACTTCTTGGTGGAGGCCCCACTCTCCTGGATGGGGATAGTGTCTGCTTCCCAGTTGTCCACTCCTGGAATGAAGATCGCTGACAGAGCGCTTGTATGCTTTTCCGCCCAGCGGAAAAGCTTTGTGGCTTCTGCCATCGCCGCTCTGCTTTTCGTTCCGCCCTGACGGTTTATGTATGCTACTGCTGTTACATTGTCCGACTGGATCAGTACGGGCAGATCTCGAAGATGTTCCGCTTGCAGAAGGCCGTTGTAAATGGCCCTCAACTCCAGAAAGTTTATGTGGAGACAAGTCTCCTGACTTAACCATTTTCCTTGGAAGTTTTCTCCCAGCGTGACTGCCCCCCAGCCTCGGAGGCTTGCATCCATGGTCACCAGGATCCCAAACCTGCGCCCCTCTAGAAGGTGAGCTGTGCAGCCACCACAGGAGTGAGACCCTGGTCTTGGAAGACAGGATTATCCTCCGATGCATGTGTAGGTGGGACCCGGACCACTTGTCCAACAGGTCCCACTGGAACACTCTGGCATGGAACCTGCCAAACTGAATGGCCTCATAGGCCGCAACCATCTTCCCCAGCAACCGAATGCATTGATGGATTGACTCTTGCTGGTTTCAGAATTTGTTTGACCAGACTCTGAAGTTCCAGAGCCTTTTCCACTGGAAGAAAAAGACTCTGTAGTTCTGTGTCCAATATCATTCCCAAAAATGACAACTGTGTCGTCGGAATCAACTGTGATTTTGGCAAGTTCAGGAGCCAACCATGTTGCTGAAGAACTGTCAGGGAGAGTGCATCGTTTTGCACCAACTGGTCCCTGGATCTCGCCTTTATCAGGAGATCGTCCAAGTATGGGATAATCGTGACTCCTTGCTTGCGAAGGAGAACCATCATCTCTGCCATTACTTTGGTGAAAATCCTCAGAGCCGTGGACAGACCAAACGGCAACGTCTGAAATTGGTAATGACAATCCTGAAATGCAAATCTCAGGTAAGCCTGATGCAGAGGATAAATGGGAACATGCAAGTAGGCATCTTTTATCCACCGACACCATAAAATCCCCTTCCTCCAGACTGGAGATCACTGCTCGGAGAGACTCCATCTTGAATTTTTTTTTTTAGGTAGAAATTTAGGGATTTCAGGTTTAGGATTGGTCTGACCGAGCCGTCTGGCTTCGGGACCACAAACAGGCTCGAATAAAAGCTTTCTCCCTGTTCTCCCTGTTGTGACTGGGGAACCCTGACGATAACTTGATTTTGACACAACTTTTGTATTGCGTCGCAAACTACCTCCCTGTCCGGAAGAGAAGCTGGTAAGGCAGATTTGAGAAAACAGCGAGGGGCAACATCTTGAAACTCCAGTTTGTACCCTTGGGACACTATTTGTAAAACCCATGGGTCCAGGTCCGAACGAACCCAGAACTGACTGAAGAGTTTGAGACGTGCCCCCACCGGTGCGGACTCCCGCATCGGAGCCCCAAAGTCATGCGGTGGAATTGTCAGAAGCCTGGGAGAACTTCTGCTCCTGGGAGCCCGACAAGGCTGGTGCTCGTTTACCTCTTCCCCTTCCTCTAGTAGCAAGGAAGGAAGAACCTCGGCCCTTTCTGTATTTATTGGGCCGAAAGGACTGCATCTGATAATGGTGCGTTCTCTTTTGTTGTGGAGGAACATAAGGCAAAAAGGATGACTTACCTGCGGTAGCCGTAGATACCAAATCATCAAGGCTGTCACCAAACAAGGCCTTACCTGAATCCACAATGCTCGTCTAGCTGAGACTGCCATGGCATTGGTCTTTGATCCCAAAAGGCCAATATCTCTCACAGCTTCCTTTAGGTATGCTGCAGCATCCTTCATATAACCCAGCGTCAAGAGGATGCTATCCCTATCTAGGGTATCTACATCAGAAGACAAGTTGTCTGCCCACTTTTCGATAGCACTACCTACCCACGCAGACGCAATGGACAGGCCTGAGTAGCGTACCAGTGGTCGTATAAATGGACTTTAACGTAGTTTCTTGTTTACGATCCGCAGGATCCTTAAGGGCTGCCGTGCCCAGTGACAGGAGAGCAACCTTTTTAGACAAACGTGACAGGGCCTTGTCTACAGTGGGGGGTGACTCCCACTTTTCCCTATCTGCAGAGGGAAACTGATAAGCTACCGTAATTCTTTTGGTAATCTGAAAAAGTCTGGGAAAGTCCTGACAGAGTTTCAAATAGCGTGTTCAGTTCATGAGAGGGAGGAAACGTTATCTCACTTTTCCTTTCCTTATACAAACAGGGTCTCAGTGACATGTAATACCTCTTTATCCGCCACAATCATGTACTGAATGCTTTTTACCAATTTTGGATCTAATCTGGAATCGCTATAGTCGACACTGGAATCAGAGTCCGTGTTGGTATCAGTGTCTGCCAACTGGGCCAACGTACGTTTGTGACCCCGAGGGGACCTGAACATGCAATAACATATCTTCCAAAGATTTCTTCCATGCCTGGGTCCGAGACTCAGACTTATCCAACCTTTTACGAATAAGAGCCACATTAGCATTCAACACATTTACTCAATGAGGTGTCGGCGGTGCCAACAGGGTGACCCCCGCAGCAGTTTGTGTCCCTAATACAGCCTTCTCCTGGGAAGAGCCTTCAGCCTCACATGTCGACACACGTGCACAAATCACCCACAGACACTGGGCATATTATTATCCTTTATTTATATGGCGCCACAAGGGTTCCGCAGCGCCCAATTACAGAATATAGGGGACAGACCCACAGTAAAGTCTATCAGAGACACAGGGGGATTTCTCAAGCCACAACCCAGCGCCAAATCAACGGGTCTGAAACCACTAAGAAATTGCCTCAGACCTGTAGCGCTTTAACTATCCCGTATATTGCACCAATTTATACTGTGCCCTCCCCTTCCCCCCCCCCCCCCCCCCATTTTGCATCCCTGATACTTGTCAGTGTGAGGAGGACCAGCATCTCTGCAGCTTGCGGAGGGGAAACGGCGCCGTGAGGAGAAAGCTCTGCCCCCTTAATGGCACGCTTCTGTCCTGCTTTTTTAATACTTATACTGGCAGGGGTTAGGATGGTGCCATACACTAGGGTCCCATCTTGCCAGCGGTAGATTGAGGATTTTTTTAGCTGCCCAGGGAACACCCCACCCCCTGCAGTGTTGTGTGTGGGAGAAAATGCAGTCACTGAAGAAGAAGTCTTCTTTTCTTCTGTTACTCACCTGTCTTCTGGCTCTGAAAGGGGGTGACGGCCGGCTGCGGGAGTGAGCATCTAGGTGTACCCATCGATTCGCACCCTCAGGAGCTAATGGTGTCCTGTAGCCAGAAGCAGAGCCCTTAAACTCACTTTAAGTGGGTCATACTTCTCTCCCCTAAGTCCCACGAAGCAGGGAGACCGTTACCAGCAGCCTCCCTGAACATAAAAAAACCTAACAAAACTTTTTCAGAGAAACTCAGTAGAGCCCCCATGTAGTGCATCGTGTCTCACTGGGCACAATTCTAAAACTGGGGTCTGGAGGAGGGGCATGGAGGGAGGAGCCAGTTTACACCCTTTGAAAGTCTTGGGGTGCCCATGTGTCCTGCAGATCCCGTCTACACCCCATGGTTCTATGGTGACCCCAGCATCCTCTAGTACGTATGAGAAAAAAATAAAACTGATATATTTGGCCTGTGACATCGAGAGTCACCAACTAGGGAGCTAGTAACTTTAATCTTGTGAAATCATTATATTGACTCCAGCTTGTGCACATATTATGGAGGATCATGTAATACCACATTGTGCCATTACTTTGCTTGTTGCTCTAACATGAAACCTCTTACGTTGCAAAGCTTCTCCAGCTTCCATGTTAGCACAACCTTCACTCACAGAACAGCATGTGGCTGTAAGACCTACTGTATTTAGCAGGAGCAGTGCCCATTCCTACATTTGCACTAAGGGATGCCGAATAGGACAAGGGCACCACTAGTTTGGAAACACCTTTAAAAGGCAAATGCAATAGTGTGTAGAACTTCCATACGTTAGACAAAGCACCATTATGTAATCCCAGCAATTAATGTTTGCTTGGAGCATTAGAAAGCTCTTATAGGAAAATAAAAAAATGTCACAACAGTGGGGATAATCGATCAAGTGCGTAAACCATACCTAATGGGTTACATAATGTTACCTTCTACAGGAAGAAGAGTGGCTGAATAAGATTACTAGGACTGATCAAACCCAACAAATCCCCCTCACATCAGTACAGCTTATAAAGCAATCGGCGCCAGAGCTGCAGGCATCAAAACCCAGCTGGAATGTATTCTAGAAGAAATGGGTTATGAGTTACTGCATCAAAATATATATATATATATATATATAACTCATTTTGTCAGTGTTTTATACCAGAGTGTGCTAAACTATGTCACTACAGTGCAGGACTTAAGAAAGCCATGCCCGAGCACAAGTGACTTAATCAGTAGGGTGTTTTCTGTCCTCCCCGAGTTCACCTTAAATCCTAACTTGGGGAGCAGAGTCAAACCCAAGTCCTGGCAAATTATGACCAGGGCATGCAGTCTGGTCCACAGCATGCAGGAAATTGCAGCAGCTTCAAGAACAGTTCAATTAGTCACAGCATTTTGACTTCTGGTCAGCTCTAAGAAAATATGCTAAAATTTGTGACACCTATCATAACTTTCACAGTCCCCATCCAAAAGGAAATTTGGAGGCCTTTGTACAAACTGCCTTTCCATTACTTAATCTGTCCACTCTCCAGTTCGTACTAAAAAAAAAAAAAAAAAAAAAAGGCCGAAACCTTATCAGCGATTGGTGTAGGAGGTTACGTCCTCAAAAATGTGGGGAAAAATAAATTGGAAATGAGCTACAAATTCTATGAGAAGACTTATTGGCAATTACGTCAAAGTACAGAGGCTTATGTAATGGTGGACTCTAGTGACAATGAATTGAAATTGTAAAGATAATTTACACACCTTAAGGCGAGGATAGTAGTGATGACATCTTGCCACTGCAGAGCTATTAGCATGCAGACAAACCAAGTACTTTAGTGACCGGGTCTGCCACTTTTGTGGCTAAAGTGCTCGGTTTGTTTAACTGTGCATGTCCTTTTTAAT